>NC_139961.1:1646719-1656719 GCF_963454915.1 Gymnoscopelus microlampas | reverse complement strand
TATATAGATATATAGATATATAGATATATATATATATAGATATATAGATATATAGATATATATATAGATATATAGATATATAGATACGGTACCTTGGTATCCACTGGTGTTGAACACAGATGCAAGGTTCTGGAACGCTTTCCCTATTCTCAGGTACTCTTTAGGGAGAGCTACACACACACACACACACACACACACACACACACACACACACACACACACACACACACACACACACACACACAAATACACAATTAGACTATCTTGTTCTCTTGACGTGGCAGTGTCAAACTTGGCCTCAGATTTTGTCTCTCTGCAGCATGAATTGGTAAACAGCAAATTGCTACTAAATGACCAAAAAACCAAGGCCATGGTATTTAATCCAAATAGTACTGTCATTAGCCCCCCAAACATCACCACTCTGGATGGAGTAACCATCGAATGGGTGGCGCTTTACAAATACCTTGGGATTTGGTTGGATAACAAGCTAAACTTCAATCACCATATTGATGCCTTGGCAAAGAAGTTAAAGTTCACACTGAGCTTCTTCTATTGAATGAAGTCCTGTTTTTCTTCTGCCTCAAGGAAAAGGCTGGTCACTAGCCTTTTTATGTCGCAACTTGATTATGGAGATGTTGTGTACCGATTCGCCTGTTCCTCAACATTGGGCAGACTTGATCCCCTGTTTCATGCTGCACTGAGGTTTATTACCAGGGGTGCACATAACTTTTTAGGTCTGGTACTCAGAAGAGCACCTGGAGATGTGACTTGGTGCGCATGGTCCCGTCCCGTTTTGTCAAGGGGGGGGGGGTTCAGCACGGTGCCCACCGGACAGTTTTGTCAACGGGGGCGGGGGGGGGGGGGGGGGGGGGGGAAGGACGCTCTGCTTCTAAATTCCGCCGATTTTCGCCGTTTTTTTTTCTCACGCTGTTAGGTAAAGCCCCCAAGGTTGGTGCCCTGTGCTGCTGCGCTGATTTTATCCGCCAAAATTCGCTTAACCTCAGATCAAATGCTTGGATGCGCTACGTCACACCCAACACCAAATCTGAGGCAGGGAAAAAAAGCCTTGCATTTTTTGGGCCCTGGTCGTGGAATGACCTACAGACCAGATTAAAATTGGCTTCTTTGATCCCCCTAGTGAGTTTTAAGAGGATTGCCATGGGCACATTCTCCAGCCACTGCTCCTGCTTTGACGAGTAGCAAATACTGTGATCTTAGTTTTGTATTAGTTTAGTAGTTTTATGATGTATTGTTGTTATTAGCCTTTTAATAATTAGTCTGTATTTGGTGCTATTGGTAGTAGATTTTTGGTATTACGGATGTCATGTTTGTCTTTGTTATGTCCTGTTATGTTGTTACTGGCAGAGCTGTGTAACATTTATTTGCCTCTTCTCTTGGCCAGTGCACACTCGTAAAAGAGACAATGGTCTCAATGTGATTTTACTGGTTAAATAAAGGTTAAAGAAAAAAAAAAAGTTTGGATCAACTGGAGCATTTGAACCGTGTGTGTGTGTGTGTGTGTGTGTGTGTGTGTGTGTGTGTGTGTGTGTGTGTGTGTGTGTATGCCTATAGATGTGTATTACATACGTCCAGTGCATCTCTTCCAGTGTGTGTGTGCTACAGTCAGCAGGTCTTTCACTCCGTCGTCCATGGATCTGGTGAACCTGCTGTAGTGTTCACACTTCTGTTCTCTGCACACACATACGCACGCACACACACACACACACACACACACACACACACACACACACACACACACACACACACACACACACACACACACACACACACACACACACACACACACACACACACACACACACACACACACACACACACACACACACACACGCATTAATATACTTGTGATGATAACAACATTTTATGAGTTTTTTACCGTAAACCTAAAGCTGTAAATAGCAGATCTATAAGCTAACAACGTGTCTCCTGGTTCTGGGAACCAGGAAAATATTTCTCACAATGTTGATTTCTTTAAATCAATGACTATCAAGTATTGACTTTAAGAAATCCATTAGAAAAATAATCAATTTGATTATTTGATTAATCTGAAAAGTTATCAATATAATGATAGGTAATTAAGAACATAATTGGATCGTTAAGCTGGGCTCAGACTACAAGATAATTGGGGGTGATTTGGGGTCATTTGGGGGAGTGTCGGGGGGCGTGCCGTACCCCAGCCTAGATAGGGAGTGAATCTCAGGCATGATTTATCCTCTAGTGTGAGGGTTCACAGACCCTCCTGAGTTGCTCAAAGGACAGTCGGGGTCCGTGCTGATAATGTTCAAACATGTTTGATATTTATCTGGATCACTGCTGACTAGGGTTTAACACCGGGATTCCTGGTTGCTTTTTCTTGTTAGAAATTACTACTAATTAGTAGAAAGTCCTATCTACAGCACGGAGGAATTACTATTATAATTAGGCAAGTTACTTGCCGCGTTGCCGACCAGGGCAGGGTCCCATCGTCCCGTTTTGAACCAATATGGGATGCACTGAATTTAACAGTAATGAACAAAAGAAAACACAAGGAGAAGACCAGTAGTTTGTCGTAGGACACAGGTTGGACCTCCTATGCAATATGTTGAGTCTGACGGGTGAACGGTAAACGGAAGACTTGCCCCAAAACACGTCACCCCCATTTCTTTCGCAGACAAGCGGTTCTTGTATTCTTCCATTTGTTTTACTGAGGATAAGGTTAGGAATATAGTTTTACTCAGGTTAAGTGTAGGAATAAAGTTAGGTGTTGGCACCGTTTTACTGAGGTAACGTTTAGGAATAAGGTTAGGTTTAGTTTAGTCATACTTTACTGAGGTTATTATGTGTAGGAATATCAGGTGAATACCGCCGGATTAGCCCCGGGGCGACTGTGTTTTGGGGCGAGCGTGTCGCCACGAATACGAGCGCAGCCGATGATAGCTTAGTAAGCCTACTAACTCCACCACATCTCCAGAACTGAAGAGAAAACGCACGCTAAAGTTAATGCGTTACGGTTAACGGCACAACACATGGTGGCCTGTCTGATCAAACAGAATCCCCAAAACAAGAGCAAACAGTCCCGTAACGTAACATCACGTCAGAAACACAGAACACTGCAGCAGCAGTGCCGGTGTCACACAGGTGGCTTCCCCAATCACCTCCCGATATATATGGTATGGAACATCTTGTTCTAAATCTGATCATTTTCTTGCATATTTAATAGCAAATAGCTAGGTGTCAATGCTTACTAGGAATACAGGATAGGTGGTTACAATAGGGACATCTGAGCACCTCGATGTAAAATTGGCTATTTAAGTATCTACATATAAATACATTTTAGTTTTTTTTTACCCTTTAACAGGAATTCCCAGGAAGCCCGGGAAAAGGTCTGAACATTCCCGGGAATTAAAATGAGCTATTTCCCGGAAAATGTTAAACCCTACTGCTGACCCAGTGGAACGCCACAGTGAATGAGAGAAGGACAGATTAAACCGGTTCCTCTCATTGTCTACATCTGCTGTTGCCTGTTACCTATCCACTTCGTGCCTTGTGGCACATAAGGCCTTGTTTACATCTGCTGGTCAGCAGCTACTACTGCTACTGCTTCTATTTCAACATTTTTCAAAAATGTTCAGAAATAGCAGATTCACAAGCGCTGCAAGCTTGTGCATCTGCTATTTAGTTTTAATAGCCAACACTAAAATGTAAAATGACACAGATTTAAGGGTTTGTCCTTTATGTGTGAGTCCAGGTTTACTGTTCATCTGATTCCCATAGGGGAATCTTAGATCGCGTCATATAAGAACTGTGTTCCAAAAAAACTAAACCGCCCTGTGATTTTGACGGGTATGTGACTCTGTGTCGTTTATGACGTTGCTTCTCAAAGTGGGGTCCAGGGACCCCCAGGGGTCCTTGAGGGAGTTCCAGGGGGTCCCCAGCTAGCTATCTGATAGTTAGGAACCAAATGGACCCTTATGGGTCTGTAACTCTGAGAGTGTACAAATGGAACCAAATGGACCCTAACGGGTCCATTTGGTTCCATTTGTACACTCTCAGAGTTACATTAACACTGATTTTATAATATAAATTGGGGTCCCAGAGATAGAAATGCCATTAAATGGGGGTCCGTAGCCTAGTTCATGTCAAACTGGGGGTCCTAGAAATTGATTTATTATCAGCGTATTAGTAGATAAATAATGTGTGTGTGTTAGGGCTGTCCCATAAACGTCAACGAGGAGCCTGACGTTTCTTTTTTTTAGGGTACTCATGTGTGGTGAACTAACAGGACAAGCACGTTGCAAGGAGTGGTTATATCACAGGTGAAAAGTGAAAACCAAAAAAGAGGTTAAAAGTTTGGAAGCATTTCGAGGTTATGAAGGTTATAAAAGTCCAGTGTTTACTCTTTAAAGCAGCACTTGCTGCATGCGCACCCCCCCGCCCCCCCCCCCCCCCCCCCCAAAGAAAGTTTGCGACCTTTTTATATAAAACGACTCCGTCGACTCTGCATTAAACCCGCGACTCTGAGTCGACTCAATAAATCCTGAGTCGGGGACAGCCCTAGTGTGTGTGTGTGTGTGTGTGTGTGTGTGTGTGTGTCGTACACTTCCACAGGGTCCAGTTCGGCGGCTTCAGGGTCGACCAGAGAGAAGATCATTGGTCCCACCGTTTCATCTTTCTCTGCCTTCCTCTTCCCCAGCTTCCAATCCTACACACGCGCACACGCACACACGCACACACACACACACACACACACACACACACACACACACACACACACACACACACACACACACACACAAGAGGAAAGAGACAGGTAAATAGATGAATACACAGATGGATAAAGAGGAGAGAGAAACAACACAGACTGAATATCATCATCATAAAAAGCCCATGAAAGTCTAGTCAGATTTTGAGATTGTTTTCAACTTCCGGTTCAAAACTACAGCAGATTAAAAACATGGGAGGCTGCATAAGGCTGACCTTATAGTACACAGTGATGTCAGCAACACAGCTGCATAAGGCTGACCTTATAGTACACAGTGATGTATTGTAGGCAACACAGCTGCATAAGGCTGACCTTATAGTACACAGTGATGTAGGCAACACAGCTGCATAAGGCTGACCTTATAGTACACAGTGATGTAGGCAACACAGCTGCATAAGGCTGACCTTATAGTACACAGTGATGTAGGCAACACAGCTGCATAAGGCTGACCTTATAGTACACAGTGATGTAGGCAACACAGCTGCATAAGGCTGACCTTATAGTACACAGTGATGTAGGCAACACAGCTGCATAAGGCTGACCTTATACAAATCCCAATCCCCAACCAAGTTAGTGTTGACGACGTTGTGGAAAATGTAAATAAAACAAAATGCAAAACTTTTCAAAATCCTTTTAAAAAACATAGTTTTTACATAATATGTAATTGAAAACAGCACACAGAGACGATATACGTCATGTTTTATCTTACTGACGTTATTGATCTTTGTAAATATATGCTTATTCAGAATTTGATGTCAGCAACACTTTTCAAAAAACGTTGGGACATGTGCAGCTAAAGACCAGGAGAGTTGAGGAATGCTCAACAAACACCTTTAACATTCCACAAAGGTTTGTAAACAGGTGACAGTGTCATGACTGGCTGTAATATATCAGTGCTTTTCAACACTTTTCATATCAAGCTCTATTATTTATTGGGCATTTGAGCCACAGAACCACCGTTTGATGAGATTCAGCCTCTCACACCCAAAACTTAGAATATGTTGTTATCGTCGGTTAAGATTTAGTTGGTTCCATAGGAGAGACAATAACAGGCAAACATAGCAAAAAAACGTGATAAAATAACAATTCTTCTAGATTATCTAAGTGTGTAGACTGTGTAAGTAAATGCAGATGTTTAACAATAATTTAACTCTTGAGAGTGTACAATGAAACCTAATGGACCCGTACGGGTCCATTTGGTTTAATTTTACACTCTTTTTACACTGGCATTACACTGACAAAATATAAATACTTATATTACACATGCGCACACACGTACCCTCTCGTCCTTGTATGTGAGGAACAGCTGGAAGACGTGGCTGTTGGAGACCACAGGATGACGACACATTCTGTTCATCCAGCCCTGCAGTCTCTCCATCCTCATCTTTATGAACTCATCCTCAAAACGACCTGCAACGCGCACACGCACACACGCACACACACGCACACGCGCACACACACACACACACACACACACACACACACACACACACACACACACACACACACACACACACACACACACACACACACACACACACACACGTTAAACATGTATTTATGTCCCCATAAACAGAAGTACAATAATGCCTTGTATAAAGGACCTAAACAGTGCCAGTGCAGTCAGTCAGACACTAGGAGAACAGTCAGTTACAAAGTGCATATAAGACAGAACATTGTTACATACAATAATGTTGACATAATTGTCACACAGCAGACAACAATCATGGATAAAGGAAACCACGCCTCCTTCTTATAACAGCTGATATTGAGCAGTACCTTGCTAACTGTGTGGCCCTCCTTTTGGAGAGGCCGGCCATTTGAAGGCCCCTCACAACCTACTTGTGCCCTATAGGCTACCAAAGATAAAAAAGGTTTATATATGTAGCCTAATAGCTGAGAGATGGTCTGCTCTAGCTCAGCGGTTCTCAACCCTTTCAGGCTGTGACCCCCCAAAATAATATTTCAACTGGGGACCCCCCCAAAATAAACATATTTCAACCGGGGACCCCCCCACTCTGACAAGCACATGGAATTGTGGGAGTTGTGGGGCATTTTGACTCGGTTCCACAGATAAATATTGTGAAAATAGCCGATCTACAAGCTCACAACGCCTTGCAACGAGAGGCGTTGTGAGCTTGTTGATCGGCTATTTTCACAATGTTTGCCTGTTTCTTATATTATTTGACAATTTGGCCAATGTTGGCCAATTGATGCAGTAATGGTCTTTTTTCTTTTCTTTCTTTTTGAGGTATTAAAAAGGTCTTAATAGTCCTTAGATTGTCCCCTTCACTGTCATCTGGGGACCCCCCCTCAAAAAAAACCTGGGGGGGTCCCGACCGACAGGTTGAGAACCACTGCTCTAGCTGATGATATTTTAGCACTTTGGTCAGAAAGGCTTCCTCTAAGCTGTAGTCAAAAGCACAGATTAGCGGGCTGTCGCCACAGCGGCACCCGTCCCTTGCGTCCGTGTCTCTGTCGGTCCCCCGCTGTGCCGTTCCATACAGCAGCGATCCAGATAAATATCTAACATGTTTGAGCAACTCGGGACGGTTCAGATTGGATCTTTGAACCCTCACACTAGATGATATTTATGCCCGAGATTCACTCCCGAGCTAGGCTGGGGTACGGCACGTATATAAGTATAACTAAATGCATTTTAAATTTAAAAAAAATGTTACTTTTCAGGATTCCAATTCAAAAATAGCAAAAATAGCAGATCTACAAGCTCGAAACGCGTCGCACTGCGACATGTTTTGAGCTTGTAGATCTGCTATTTTTGCTACTTTTGTGTGACATAGAATGGCGAAGTACGGCATTAATTTGCGAAAAAAGTTAAAATACAGAGATAAGAGGTTCATATGCCCAACAGTATATGTAATGTGTTCCTCTGGAGTGAGTGTGGAAATATAGTGGCCCTGTACATCACTGGTTCTCAAAGTGGGGTACAGGGACCACCAGGGGTACTTGAGGGGGTTCCAGGCGGGTCCCCAGCTAAATGATGGATAGGAACCAAATGAACCTTTATGGGTCTGTAACTCTCAGAGTTACATTAACATTGATTTTACAATATAAATTGGGGTCCCAGAGATAGGAACGCCATAAAATGGGGGTCCGTAGCCCTAATGCATGTCAAACTGGGGGTCCTTGAAATTAAAATGGTTGAGAATCACTGCTACAGAGCCATAAAAACCTTCTCTTATGGGGGTCCCTGAGGCATATCTTTTCAAATGGGGGTCCGCGGGCTAAAAAGTGTCAGTTTGGGGGTCCTTGACATGAAAAAGTTTGAGAACCACTGCTCTACATCATCACAGTTGCATCACCCCTGTTTTAATTGGCTGCCATGTACAGAGTATTATCAGGTCCTCCATCATGCTATACCAGGGGATGGGATGGTTGCCGTGGTAACTGAGGACAGGGGATGGGACGGTCGCCGTGATAACTGACCTGTCACCTGCTTGTCGGGCAGACAGGGGATGGGCACGGCCGCTCCAAACTTCTCCAGCAGCCGCTCGTACAGCCAATCGAAATGCTTGTAGCGATGATTGACAGCTCTGCCGGTGGTCTGAGAACGAGACAATGGAGGAAGGTTAGTGTGTGTTGTTATAGTTAAACACTTCACCCTTTTTCAACCCTTATCTTCATATGATTGGTCATTATAAGATGGAAGCATTTCTGTCTACTCACTCTGTGTGTCATTGGTGGACAGTTCAGAAACCTGCCTACCAGTGACATCATTGGTAGGAACCAGTGGTGTGTTCTACCGTGTTACGCTAAATACGCAGTATGACGTGCAGAATGTTTTGGGGGAAAAAAGCGTAGCCCTCTAGTAACTTTTACTTTACTGGAGTATTTCCAATTTTCAGTATTTTTACTTCTACTCCACTCCACTGGCAAATATTATACTTTTACTCCACTACAATTACATGAAAACCTCATATAAGTTTTCAAGTAACTTACTAGTTACTTTGTAGATTTTGATTATTATTACAAAACATACATTAACCACTTCAGCCCTATATATATATATATATACAGTATTTCGGCCATTTGAAAATAGCAGATCTACAAGCTCACAATGCGTCGCATTGTGAGCTTGTAGATCTGCTATTTTCAAAAGATTTTTGAGTGGTGCCAACCACTCCTATATCTGGCTTTGTCTGTGTGTATGTCCAAAATACAAACATTGATGACAACATCAATACGGGGCTCATCAAAGGCACCACTCTCTTCACACAGGAGCACAATGAGTACTTTAAGTACATTTTGATACCAATACTTTGTCATTTTGCGTGTGTGTGTGTGTGTGTGTGTGCGTGTGCGTGTCAGCCTTACATTGGGTGTGACCTGGTACTCGATGTAGCTCTTCAAGCCGTACATCTTGGTTCCTTTCTTGGGGTCGTCGACGACACAGTCCATAGGAGACTGAGGATACAGCCACACCGGGCCTACTTCACCTAGCTGAGAGAGAACACAAAGAAACAGTGGCCCTCATTTATCAACAGAACGTAAAAAACGGCTTATATATTTCCATAAATGCGGCCGTACACCAACGTCGAAGTCACATTTATCAAAGGATCCTATACAGCCAATCGTAGCATACATCAGGTCGGAGCTTTGATAAATCTCACGTCTGAAAACGAGCGTCATTTAAATGACACGCCCTTAAATAGTCTCAAAACGCCCCGATTTTACAACATGAAGAACCAGAATACAACCAAACACATCATGAAAAGCCAATAAGAAACAGTTTGATTGATTGATTGAAAATGTTATTAGGCAAAAGAATGTAAAACAACACAAGTTACATTTTGTCTAAAAGGTCCGACCAAAAAAGTCCTTGCGGTAGTGATGAGCGGGTTGACCCGCGGGTCAACCCGCGGCGCAGGTGGGTCGAGTCAGAATTTCAGAGGAAATTATGCAGGCTGCGGGTGAGCGGGTCAGCCGCTCTCACACGCAAAAAAAATAAAAATAATCACATGCTCTTGTTTTGTCTTTATTCCTAATAAGAATAAGAATAATAAGAATAAAACAGTTTGAATACACTTGGGGATTATTTTCTAACCATGATTTTATAGAATTTAAAAAAAATCGCGGGGCGGGTTGAGCCATAGATTTATATATGGGTTTGCGGGGCGGGTTGAGGCGGGTTGGGGCCATGAATGGAATACGTTTGTACATTAATTTATTTAACCCATACCGAGCAGTGTGCGTTCGAGTTACACTAAAATAAAGCAG
>NC_139961.1:1641719-1644219 GCF_963454915.1 Gymnoscopelus microlampas | reverse complement strand
TGTGTGTGTGTGTGTGTGTGTGTGTGTGTGTGTGTGTTACCTTGCTGTGTGGGTGCATATCCTTGGCCCCCTGCTCCCTCAGCGGGATAAGTCCCGCCCCCTGTCCACGGGTCATCTCCGTTGGCCACCTGGAAAAGACGTGATTGACAGCTGAATCTGTGATCTGAATCTGAATCTTGCCTGATAACTTCATTACCCTCTAACATAGAGGGTGCTTGTGGCCCTGTTGAAATTGCTGAAGTATGGAGGAAACACTGTCACAAATTATTTAACTGTGTAAGAAGTGGCACCGTGGCAGTAGGTCAGGTTGATCCATCAGAAAATGTACTGATCAGGTCTGATGAAGTGGATGATGCCATCAGGTTGTTAGACAACAATAAGGCTTGTGGCATGGATCTCATAACAGCAGAACATCTAAAATTTGCTAGCAACAAAATCTGCTCAATTTTGGCTCTGTGTTTCACAGGACTGATGGGTCATGGTGTACTACCAGAAGCAATTACTTCTGTGCAATTAGTACCTGTCATTAACACATCCACCGCCAAGGGCTAATCTCAGGATGTTCACCAGTGCCAAGGTTTTTTTGTTGTATTTTTCACGTCGCCATAGACCTTGTTAAAATCCATAACAGTGAGCTCTGCTTTGTTTACATACATCGCCGACATCTGCCTGCGTCTCCCACTGAAGACGGACCATAGGACTACGTTCTTGGCGGTTAATGTGTTAAAGACAAGGCAGGGAAACTAAACAGCATTGACAACTACAGGCCATTCGCTCTGGCAAGAATCCTCTCCAAAGTCTTGGAGAGAATCCAGCTTGTGCGCCTGGAACTGTATGTCCTGACTGCAGACAACCAGTGTGGATTTAAAAAGAAACACAGAACAGACTTATGCATATTTGCACTGAGTTAATTGCCAACTACAGTAACCATAATTCCACTGTTTTCCTCTGCTTCATTGATGCATCTCGAGCATTTGATAGGATCAACCACTTAAAACTGTTTCAGAAAATGCTTGATAGAGGCACACCAAGGCTCATTGTACGTATACTGGTGTTTTGGTGTGCAAATCAGAAAATGGATGTAAAATGGGGTAATGCATTATCCACCCAATTCTCTGTTAGCAATGGGGTACGCCAAGGGGGGATCTTGTCTCCTGTCTTATTTAACGTCTATATGAATGATCTATCAGTTGAATTAAATAAGTGAAATACGGGCTGTCTGGTAGGTAACTCTATCATCAATCACCTGATGTATGCTGATGACCTGGTTGTACTCAGTCCGTACAGTGGCGGGTTACAACAGCTACTGAAAATTTGCTCTAAGTATGGCACTGACCATGACATTATATATAATGCAAAAAAAGTAGTGTCATGATTGTGAGAAGTAAGGATGATAAGAAATTGGCTTTTCCAGCCTTTCAGCATGTGTTCAGATCATGTTAAATGTGCTCTATTTAAAGCATTTTGCACTCCCATGTATACAGCCTTCTTGTGGTGCTCTTACAAGAAGGGTAGCATAGAGGAGGCTCAAGGTAGCATACAATGACGCCTTGAGGATTCTACTTAAGGTCCCCAGATGGCATAGTGCCAGCCACTTATTTGTGACACAGGGAATTCACACCTGTGAGGCTCTCTTATGGCACTCCATGTATGGGTTCATGTCTCGCCTGGATGAGTCCAGGAATTGTATTATTGAGGATATTTGTATGTAATAGTATGTCCTTGTCTATATGATGTGTTTTTATATATTTTTATTTTTTTACTTTCTTAAATGTTGTTTGTTTTTAACTGTATGATATATGGACCCCCTGTGAGTCTGGAATAAAGTTTGAATTGAATTGAATTGTCTGTCCTACAGAGTCAAACCATTGAGTAGTGAGACAGGTAGTACAGTATAAATGAAGGAACCCTGTCTATGGAGTTTTCTGTACTTTGATGAAGATAAATAAAGATCAAATAAGGTCATCACACACACCACACAGAAACAGGATTACATCAGAGCTCATAGCCCACATATAGTAATACTGTGTTTATTAATATAGTTATGATCCAGGGTATAGACTAGTTCTATTGTATTTATATGTTTATTAGTATAGTTATGATCCAGGGTATAGACTAGTTCTATTGTATTTATATGTGTTTATTATCATAGTTATGATCCAGGGTATAGACTAGTTCTATTGTATTTATATGTGTTTATTATCATAGTTATGATCCAGGGTATAGACTAGTTCTATTGTAATTTATATGTGTTTATTATCATAGTTATGATCCAGGGTATAGACTAGTTCTATTGTATTTATATGTGTGTATTATCATAGTTATGATCCAGGGTATAGACTAGTTCTATTGTATTTATATGTTTATTATCATAGTTATGATCCAGGGTATAGACTAGTTCTATTGTATTTATATGTTTATTATCATAGTTATGATCCAGGTTATAGACTAGTTCTATTGTATTTATATGTGTTTATTAGTATAGTTATGATCCAGGGTA
>NC_139961.1:1621719-1636719 GCF_963454915.1 Gymnoscopelus microlampas | reverse complement strand
GATTTTTCAAAAACAAAAACAAAAAAAAACAAGCTCATAGCGCGGCACTCGGTGCCGCACTATGAGCTTGTAGATCTGCTATTTTTGAATAGCCGAAGAAATCTAAAGTGACACAGATGCGTTCCAGGTCTTAATGGGTCATTTATAATAGTGACCGTCATCACATGAATGCAGTCATACCTTAATGAGGATACAGTTGGCCCTCATTTATTAATTGAGTGTAAAAAAATGGCTTATTTTTTAGCCCAGGGTTACCTTACACCAGCGTCCAGGTGACATTTATCAAGCCAATCCTAACGTACGTTTGGTCTGTCCTTTGATAAAGCTTAAATGTTCTAGAAAACGCCCCGATTTTACGACATGAAGAACCAGAATACGACCTTTAAGTCAAACATTTTAGTACTTTTTCCACCACAGATGAAGAATAATAGAGCACCGAAGTCTGACGCAATTTACACATCCTTGGCTTGTCTACCTGGGTCGCGGTTTTCCACCCCCATTCTGAATCCACATAGACGTCTTTAATATCGCGTCAAATAAGAACTGTGTTCCAAAAATAAACAAATGACCCCGGCGGTTTGACTCTTATGGATGTGAAGCATCAACTGACGGTGAGAAAACGATAATGTTACTTCCGCCGAATTAGTTACATTTTCGCCAGAAACAGACTGTATCAAATATAAGTGACTGACTATCATAAACGATACAGAACCTCCTCCCTGACAGTGGCGCCGAGACATTTTGTTTATTTTTGGACCACAATTCTTATATGAGACGATTCTATGATGACCCAATGTTATTCTCCATAGAGAAATGACTTTACCAACCTGGGGATGAACGAGTGACGTCAGGACTTCGGTGGTCTATAAGGCAGGGGTTTTCAACCAGTGGTCCGGGGACCACCAGTGGTCCTTGAGGGGGTTCCAGGGGGTCCCCAGCCAAATTAATAGTTAGCAACCAAATTGACCCTTATATGTCTGTAACTCTGAGAGTGTACAAATGGAACCAAATGGACCCTAACGGGTCCATTTGGTTCCATTTGTACACTCTCAGAGTTAAATGAACACTGATGATGGTGATACAGTGTAGATTGGGACCCCCAAAAAATCTAAATGGTTGAGTCCCTGGCATATCTTTTCAAATGGGGTCCCTGGGCTAATATTTGTCAATTTGGGGGTCCTTGATGCGAAAAAGGTTGAAAACCCCTGCTATAAGTCATTCTAATGACATTGCTTTGGTTCCACGTTAGTCTGCTTCTGAGCGGACGTGACTTTGAGCTTCAAACCATCCGTCAAAATTCACGGTCAAAAACAGATGAAAGAATCAGACTCTTAACGTGGAAAAGTGCCTAAATGCTGATTTTAAGGACAAAATGAGTGCGTAAACGTGCTTAGTGAATGAGGCCCAATGTGTGTACAGTACGTGTGTGTGTGTGTGTGTGTGTGTGTGTGTGTGTGTGTGTGTGTGTGTGTGTGTGTGTGTGTGTGTGTGTGTGTGTGTGTGTGTGTGTGTGTGTGTGTGTGTGTGTGTAAGAGAGAGAATGTGTGTTACCTGTGTGTGGTTGTTGCTTGCAGCGGAGGTGAGGGAATCAGGATAGCTTGTTGCTGTACTGTTGACCTGCACACACACACACACACACACACACACACACACACACACACACACACACACACACACACACGTATGTAACATAAGATCATTCATATATCATTTATTTTCAGGAATAATTCATTTGTTTTGCATTAATACAATGCAGGGAGTGTGTTTAAGTGTTGACATGTTCATGTCAAGGACCCCCAAATGAATATGTATTTGGTCTCCAGGTGACAGTGAAGTGACAAAATGAAAATAAAAAGACCATTACTGCGTCAAAGGTAATCAACAAACTATATAAACTGGTCAAACATTGGCCAAATTGTCAAATAATATAAGAAAGAGGCGACAATTTTGAAAATAGCAGATCTACAAGCTCACAACGTGTCGCTCTGTTTTCATGTTTCACTCACGTTTCACTCATGTTGATATATTTAAAAAAAAAAAGCAGAAATAGCTGTTCTACAACCTAAGCTTGTAGATCATTTCTACATGTATTAAATTATTAAATATGTACATTTTTGTATTTATTTGTACACTTAAGCTATTTGTCATATATGGTCTGTGCAATTTTTGATTAGGAAGCCTAAAAGGCAAACAGAAATATTATTTGTATTCATGTGTTCAATGGCCAAACACACAATTTGAGTGACAATTAATAGTCAACTTAAATGTGTAATGGTGAAGCCCTACAGTATCTGAAGTCACGCATATTGTCGTCCCGGAAGGGAGAACAGCCCGTCCCGTCCCGTCCCGTCCCGGGGAAATGGACGGGCCGTTAATAACTCTATGGACGAGGGGCCTGACCGTAACAGCTTCAGGAAGACCCCTGCTTTGTGTACTGTGTGTTTGCTGTTTGTATTCCTTCTAAACTTCCCAAATGATACTCAGCGCCAGCGGTGAGACAAACATACCATGGTTTATTGTCAACACTTTGGTCGGCTGGTTGTGTCACCATGTTTTGAAATGCATCCGCCATAGCTCCCGTTTGTCGCCGTTAGCGACAGCACGCTAGTGCAAACCGCTGACCGTTAACGCACACACACACACACACACACATTACCTGCAGGTAATCTTCAGGGACCAGTCCTGTCTCTCCTCTGCTGTTCTGAGCTTCAATCCACCCTCCTCCTACAGCCTGCGCGCGCACGCACACACACACACACACACACACACACACACACACACACACACACACACACACACACACACACACACACACACACACACACACACACACACACACACACACACACACACACACACACACACACACACACACACACACACACACACACACACACACACACACACACACACACACACACACACAAAGAGAAGCCATATGTATGTTTATACATTTTTTGTCCCTTTTATTTTACACCTTTCATTAGAGACACAGACAGACAGAGAGATACTTAAAATGACCTTTTTCCCTATGTATGAGTCACCCCATAGAGACGTGAATTCATGGATATTTGTTTAGTTTTTGTCTCATTCCTAAGACAATAATATGAAGACCAGCAGCGGTTCTGGTAAGAGACACAAAGAGTCTCCTTTGTGTCGGAACCGCTGACTACCGGTCCGCTGGTCATCACATTATTGGGTTAGGAATGAGACAAAAACAAACAAATATTCATGAATTCACGTCTCCATGGGGTGACTAATTGATATGAAAGTATGTTTTTATGGGGTGAACTATCCCTTTAATGTGTTTGTTTGTCTGTGTCTCAGTCACATGGACTGCTTGTGACTGAATAAAGACATGGGACTGGGTAAAAAGGGGGGGGGGTTGGGGGGGGGGGTGGGGGGGGGGGGGGTGTATAATAAGAGCATTCAGATGACAGAAAAGGTTGAATGACTTTAGAACACAGTGACATTACTGTAAAGTCAACATAATGATGTTTGGTGGTGAATCATGTTTTTTTAGGGTCAAACTCTGACTGATAAACTGTTCCCCTTATTTCATCTTTCCATCCAACCTTTTGATTGAAAGTGTTATTAGGCAAAAGAATGTACAACAGCACAGTTACATTTATAATACTTTTGTCTAAAAGGTCCGACCAAAAAAGTCCTTGCGGACTCGTTTCCGTTGAGGTCCTTGGTATTAATTTCATAGACATATGTAATAGCAACCAAATAGTTCAAATCAACATGAAAATACAGAGAAAAAATACCACTATGTACAAAAAAAAAAGCATGAAAAAAAAATATATATACAAAAAAAGGGGGGGGGGGGTCGTCTGTCTACCGGGAAACTGGTACTAGCTCCTCCAGAAAGATGAGTTTTTAGGGCTGTTTTAAATGAGCCCATGCAGCGAATTCTTTGAGGGATGGGGTTGGACTATTCCATACCTTGGTGGCCGTGCTGTAGAAGGAGAATTTATTTATCTATTTTATCAGCTCAAAGCTCACAGTCAGTGGTGGAAAAAGTACTACATTGTTGTACTTAAGTAAAGGTAAGTAAAGGTCAGAGATTCAGAATTTACTTGAGTAAAAGTACAAAAGTATTGGTATCAAAATGTACTTAAAGTACCAAAAGCAGAAGGTACCCATTATGCAGAATGTCCCCGTTTCACAAGTTTTCAAATGTATAAAAATCTTTTGGAAAATAGCAGATCTACAAGCTCTCAATGTGACGCATTGACAGCTTGTAGATCGGCTGTTTTCAAATGGACGAAATGTATGTATAGGGCTGAAGTGGTTAATGTATGATTATTTGTAATAATAATCAAAATCTACAAAGTAACTACCGTAGTTACTAAAGCTGTCAAATAATTGTAGTGGAGTAAAAGTATGATATTTGCCTCTGAGATGTAGTGGAGTAGAAGTAAAAGTTCTGAAAATTGTAAATACACCTCCAGTAAAGTAAAACTACCTCAACATTTTACTTAATTGCAATACTTGAGTAAATGTACTTAAGTTAACTTTACACCACTGCAACGCTTGCCTTGCAAAGCTTGTCAATCTGCTGTGTTTGATATTTTAGAGAGATCTTTGAAAGTAGAAGTTCTGAGTCGTGGGTTTCTAGAAGTCACGGTTAGTATGACCTCCTGAGCACGGCCTACATACATGACACAACACTGATGTTGGCTTACAAAAAAACACACAAAGGCACGACAGAGACCCTGATCTAACCCTACACAACCCATACATGGGCAACTGGCGGCCCGGGGGCCACGTGCGGCCCCCACCTTCACTTAATGCGGCCCCCACCTTCACTTAATGCGGCCCACAGGTTAATCAGAATAGTGATATATTATTGATTTCAGCTGTTATGATTCCTAACTATGACCCGCTTTAATGACTTCAGTCTATATTAGTAGCTTAATGACTAGTATTAACATTCTATTGTCTTTTTTTTATGTCCAATGTGTTTGTATTGAAGTTCATAAAGTTAACAATGCATTTGAAATTAAACGAAATTGTTACTTTTCAGGATTCTAATTCAAAAGTAGAAAAAATAGCAGATCTACAAGCTCAAAACGCGTCGCCCTGCGACGCGTTTTGAGCTTGTAGATCTGCTATTTTTGCTACTTTTGTGTGACATAGAATGACGGCAAGTACGGCATTTATTTACGGAAAAATACGGAGATAAGAGTTGTCTGCCCGACAGTATGTACAATGTGTCCCTCAGGAGTGAGTGTGGAAATATGTAGTGGCCCTCTGCATCACCCCTGCTACAACCCCTCCCTCTCTCTCCAAATCCAGAACTATGAATTATATTCAGTGTAACACTAAGCCTGTCACGATTATTACATACTTGTCTAATCGCCATGAGTCGAGATCATCAAAATGATTTTTGCATAATCGTCGTAATTGTTTTTTTCATGTTGAAAAATGTTCAAACCTTTTCAAACATGAATAAAGAATAAGCGAAAATAGCTGACATGACAATGAATGGTCAACTTAACATGTAATCGTGACAGTATACCGCACGGCTCCTCTTGCAGGGGAAACGGGCCAATAGATGACATTTAGAGAATGTATTATTTCCTCTTCCCTGACAGAACAATATCCCATCTCTCATGGTTCCTACTTTGAAACGCACACACGCACGCACAAATTTACACCCTCAACCCATAATAAGGGTTGTAATCAATTAATACTATTAGTTAATGGTTCTCAAACATGTTTTTTAAATGTATTTCAAGGACCCCCATAACAGATGAAACCAAATGGACCCTCTCTGGTCCATTTGGTTTCATGTGTACACTCTCAGAGTCACAGACCTGTAAGGGTCCATTTAGAACCCCCTCAAGGAACCCCGAGGGTCCCTAGACCACACTTTGAGAACCACTGAGATACATTATTATCAAAAAAAAACATAGAAAATAAATGATATTATTATTTTTATTTTGCTTTATATTGATTGATTCATTTTCATGAAAATGTGAGGCCAATATTTGTTAGACATTTATTAACGCTGTATATTTTTTATGTACCGTAGGCCTATTGTCTGCTTTATTTATTCCAATATGTATACACAAATCCACTGTAGGTGGCGCCGCCATTGCTGCCGCTGCGGTTCTGTCCGTCTGCTCACGTTACTCTTTACCTGCTTGGCTGTTGGAACAGCCATAAACTACACAGGTTCATCCCCATTCTCTGTGCATCTTTGTAAAGTTAGTGTTAGTAAAAGTTAGTAAAAAGCAGGTAAAAGAGTAACGTGAGCAGTCAGTGACTGCATCTGAATGACAACAGCAGCAGCAGCAGCTGATCGAGTCTGACACCGCAGCAATGGCGGCGCCACCTACAGGGCAGCGCTCCGTGGATTTGTGTATAGCCTATGACAGGGGTCTTCAACAGGGGGTCCGGGACCCCTAGGGGGTCCTCAGAGTTGCTACATGGGGTCCGCCAAATCTCTTTGTGATAGGATCATTGTTTTTTACATTAACCACTTGAACCCTAACATCCCTTTTCTAAGGACAACTTTAGCCGAAAATACCCGATCTACAAGCTCACAACGCCTCGCAGCGCGAGGCGTTGTGAGCTTGTAGATCGGGTATTTTCGGCAAAGAGGGGAAAAAAGAGCAGACTAAGTACAGAGTGAAAGAGTGAAAGCATTGACGGTTTAAGTCGTTAAATGTCTGAAAATACATATTAACATGAATACAACATCTATGAAAAGCTGTAATCTGCAACACAAGTTTATGTAATATATGGGGGTCCCTGCTTCATCTCTCTCTCAGTTAGGAGGTCCTTGGCCTGAAAAGGTTGAAGACCCCTGGCCTATGATGTTTAAATAATCTCATTTATACTGCTATTGCACATAAAATAAACAAGATTTGTAATAATGATGTGTTGCATTAATATGAATTGATTGATGTATTTATTAATAGATTATGTTATGACACAGTAGACATTTGTACATGTTGTTGTAAAACGGTGCGTTGTCTTCAAAGTGTGTCACATTATTTCCTCTCCCCTTAGAATCACAGTAAGTCTCCTACTTCTAAACGCTATCAGTGTTCACACAGACACACACACGAGTCCTATCTTTAATGTTATCTGTGTGTGTATTTAAGAACAGTGTGTGTGTGTGTGTGTGTGTGTGTGTGTGTGTGTGTGTGTGTGTGTGTGTGTGTGTGTGTGTGTGTGTGTGTGTGTGTGTGTGTGTGTGTGTGTGTGTGTGTGTGTGTACATTTAGATAACATTAAAGTAGGAATCATGCACCCCACACCTTCAAACACCTCAAGGATAACATTACAGTTACTAAGCGGTCTTAATCTCATGTACAACACACTGAATGTTATTATTCTGCACCTTAAAGGAGTAGTTCACCCAAAAAATGACTTATTTTCTATCAATTACACACAACATGAAGCCTTTGAATTCATGGAGATTTTGTCATGTTTTTGTGGCATTCCTGAGACAATAATGTGATGACAGCTGGTCATCAATGACTATGAGTTATCCTATGACTTCTGGAGAACAGTAGACCCGGAAATAACGTACGTGTGTGTGTGTGTGTGTGTGTGTGTGTGTGTGTGTGTGTGTGTGTGTGTGTGTGTGTGTGTGTGTGTGTGTGTGTGTGTTACCTGGTTCAGTACTGTAACGGTTTCTCCCTCTCTCACTGTCAGCTCGTTGTTGCCCGGCTCTGCCGTGAAGTCGTACAACGCCAGTGCCTGAGACACACACGCACACGCACACGCACACACACACACACACATTACATATAATGCAGACATTTAGTAAGTGTTCTTAACCAGAGTTACATTAAACAAGGTAAACACATACATCACATGACAGACACACAGTGTAGTGTCTCAGTAAACTATAGGATCACACAGTAAACCAAGAACCTAGTATCCTACCTATTAGTGATGCGCGGGTCGGGTTTTTTCATGACCCGCCCCGCCCCGCCCCGCCCCGCCACGGAACCCAACCCGCCTCAACCCGCCCCGCGAACCCATATATAAATCTATGGCTCAACCCGCCCCGCGATTTCTTTTTAATTCTGTAAAATCATGGTTAGAAAATAATCCCCAAGTGTATTCAAACTGTTTTATTGTTATTATTCTTATTCTTATTAGGAATAAAGACAAAACAAGAGCATGTGATTTTTTATTTATTTTTTGCGTGTGAGAGCGGCTGACCCGCTCACCCGCAGCCCGCACAATTGCCTCTGAAATTCTGACTCGACCCACCCGCGGGTCCCGTGGGTTACGGGTCAACACGCGCATCACTACTACCTATAGTTTAGATGTTATCTAAATAACGATATGTACATGTGAAACTATAGAGGACAACATGCAGGTAAACAACCAACCTAGCAGCACGCACACACACACACACGTGCACGCACACACACACACACACACACACACACACACACACACACACACACACACGGTGTATACTGTAAGGTATTACCTTACAGTATTACCCTTTTCAACATATATAGAAATTGGCCTTAAGGGTGGGTGTGTGTGTGTGTGTGTGTGTGTGTGTGTGTGTGTGTGTGTGTGTGTGTGTGTGTCATAACAGTGTGTGGTAACATGATAATGTTGTAACTGGTGTTGCAGGGCTGATTCTGTTGTTTGCTTAGGGTGACTTAAGAAGACGCGCGCGCACACACACACACACACACACACACACACACACACACACACACACACACACACACACACACACACACACACACACACACACACACACACACACACACACACACACACACACACACACACACACACACACACACACACACACACACACACACACACACACGGCTGTGTGTTGTGTGGTGGTGCAGTGTGCAGAGACAGAGACACATTACTGATGTCTCACCTCCAATGTTTTCAGATCCATATTTTAACGTATTGTTTTAACTTTAAAACGGTCAAAACGTTGTAACTAAATACATGTTCCACTGGGAGCTACAATGTGTGAACTTCCCTTCCTTTCTTTCTAACTGTAAAACCACTCATACAGAGTCTGGATGAAGAACGTAGAGTGTCTCATAATTAATATCAGGTGTGAGTGGAGGATGGGAATCACACAGGTGAATGAAAACAACACCTATAGTTGCAACTGTAACCACTTACAACTTTACTTGCAAGATCTACAAGCTCACTGTGAGCTTGTAGATCGGCTATTTTCGGCAAAGAGAGGGGAAAAAACGAGCAGACTCAAAGCAGCTTTAAATCTGCAACACACGTTTATGCAATATATAGTTGGGGGGGGGGGGGTCCCTGCTTCATGTCTCTCTCAGAGAGGGGGTCCTTGGGCTGAATACATATTGTGGACCCCCAGCGCCAGAGAGAGTGTGGAGGGCAGAGATTCAGGAGTCCTGAGTTAGTGTAAGACCAGTGGTAACCTGTGGGTCTGGACTCCCAGGGGGGGTCCCCACATGATTTTGAGGGGGTCCCCAGATGACAGTAAAGTGAAAAAACAATGAATATCCTATCTAAAAAACATAAACAACAAATCAACAAACTATACTATAAAAACTGGTCAAACATTTGGCCAAATGGTCAAATAGTATAAGAAAGAGGCAAACATTGTGAAAAAAGCAGATCTACAAGCTCACAACGCCTGCCGTTGTGAGCTTGTAGATCTGCTATTTTCACAATATTTATCTGTGGAACCGAGTCAAACTAAATGTAATGCCTCAACTCCTACAATTCCAGTTCAAATATGGTCATTTTGGGGGGTCCTCAGTTCAAATATGATCATTTTGGGGGGTCCTCAGTTCAAATATGATCATTTTGGGGGGTCCTCAGTTCAAATATGATCATTTTGGGGGGGTCACGGCCTGAAAAGGTCAAGCAACTAGTTGTGTTTCTGTGTGATCTTAAACATGACTCCATAAACAGACACCATGTTAATAAACAAAACCATTATTCTGCCCTTATGTTTGAATCACACGCTGCTGACTGTGGCTTACAAGACACAATGCTGATAGTGTACAAGATATGTGTGTGTGTGTGTGTGTGTGTGTGTGTGTGTGTGTGTGTGTGTGTGTGTGTGTGTGTGTGTGTGTGTGTGTGTGTGTGTGTGTGTGTGTGTGTGTGTGTGTGTGTGTGTGTGTGTGTGTGTGTGTGCGCGCGCACTGAGGCCCAGAGGAAAGATCTGGTTATCCGGGATTTTTACATCTTTGACCTATAGGAAGCCTGCACGCGCACACACACACACACACACACACACATCCTGTCATGTGAGTGATCAAACTGTCTAGTATCATTTCCTTCTGTTTTGGTCAGAATTGTATTGTTAGGAACGATCACTTCTTAAAGGGATACGAGACACAAAGAGTCTCCTTTGTGTCTCGTACCGGAGCCGCTCCCGGTCATCTAGGAAGGCCTTAAGATCTAACACGTCATCTAGGACAGTGGTTCTCAAACTTTTTCATGTCAAGGACCCCCAAATTGACACATATTAGCCCACGGACCCCCATTTGAAAAGATACGCCAGGGACCCCAATAAGAGAAGGTTTTTTTTTTACGGCTCTAGCAGTGATTCTCAACCATTTTAATTTCAAGGACCCCCAGTTTGACATGCATTAGGGCTACAGACCCCCATTTAATGGCATTTCTATCTCTGGGACCCCATTTCATATCGTGAAATCAATGTTAATTTAACTCTGAGAGTGTACAAATGGAACCAAATGGACCCTAACGGGTCCATTTGGTTCCATTTGTACACTCTCAGAGTTACAGACCCATAAGGGTCCATTTGGTTCCATTTGTACACTCTCAGAGTTACAGACCCATAAGGGTCCATTTGGTTCCGTACTATCCATCATTTAGCTGGGGACCCCCTGGAACCCCCTCAAGTACCCCTGGGGGTCCCCGGACCCCACTTTGAGAACCACTGATCTAGGAGAAGGCCAAACCGTACCAATGCAACAAGTCGCAACTCCTTGCAACAGAACGGTTTTAAGGTCAAACGCACCAACGCAACTCCTTGCAACTGTTGCGTTGCATGTTGCATGTTGCAAGGAGTTGCATGGGAGTTGGTGGGCTTAAAGGGATAGTTCACCCCCAAAATGACTTTTTTTCTATGGATCACACCCAGGGGTGCAATGCTCACTGGACGGCCGGAACCTATTTGATCAGGAGCACACGCAGGCACACGCATAGATTTAATTAAAACTACTTTAAATTCACACCTCAACAAAGTTTTCAAAGGCTCCTGACTCACACCTAGTGAATTAACATAGGAATAAGCCTATAGATGCATATCAATTGTCCATTGTATGACTTGCAGTGTAGGTGTTAAGCGACGTGCGCGTCACGTCATTGAAATAGAGTGCAAGAACCATACCAAATGAGCATTGCATGCCTGATCACACCCCCCATGGAGACTTTAATTCATGGAGATTTGTTTTGTTTGTTTTCGTCTCATTCCTGAGACAATCTTCTGATGAGCGGGTGTATTTCCGGGTGGGAGAATACAAAGAGTCAACTTAGTGTCAGACATTAGCATCTTTCTGCCGGTCATCAAACTATTGTCTCAGGAATGAGACAAAAACACACAACCTACATGAGTTCAAGGCTTCATGGGGTGTGTGTGATCCATAGAAAATAAGTCATTTTTTGGGGGTGAACTATCCCTTTAAGAATAGATGTAGCATCATTCATTGAGCAGGGGGTCCCATACAAGCACACACAACTACACACAACTACACAATATAAACTGAAGACACACAACTACACACAATATAAACTAAAGACACAAGTACTGTATATAGCTATCTGTGTCTCTCTGTCTGTCTGTCTGTCTGTCTGTCTGTCTGTCTGTCTGTCTGTCCCTCTGTTTGTCTGTCTGTCTGTCTGTCTGTCTGTCCGTCTGTCCGTCTGTCTGTCTGTCTGTCTGTCAGTCCCTCTGTTTGTCTGTCTGTCTGTCTGTCTGTCTGTCTGTCTGTCCGTCTGTCCGTCTGTCCGTCTGTCTGTCTGTCTGTCTGTCTGTCTGTCAGTCCCTCTGTTTGTCTGTCTGTCTGTCTGTCTGTCTGTCTGTCTGTCTGTCTGTCTGTTTGTCTCATATCAATGCTAGTTTTCAAACAGCTGTAGCTGTAGTATACAACCCTCGTAGACGTATTTATGATTCTGACGTTTTCAATCTAGTAGAGTTGTATGTACCCCGTAGACACTCCAAACATGTACACATTGAAAATAAAGGTGCTTACCCCCACGCCCCAAATGTTAACTGTCTCTACGGGGTAATAGTTTAATGTAATAATCCATATATTTCAATAAAGAAGTGTTTTAATGCCGTCTGTGCGTCTGTGGCCGATTCTGTCGGAAGTTCCCAACGGGCGGTAGTGACGCGCCCCATCTGGTGAACCCCAGAATTGCACTCAATGTAAACAGGAAGTAAACGAGGGTGAAAAAATGGCGTTCGGCCACAGACGGCATTAAAACACTTCTTTATGGAAAGATATGGATTATTACATTAAACTACTACCCCGTAGAAGTAGTTAACATTTGAGGGGTGGGGTTAAGCACCTTTATTTTCAATGTGTACATGTTTGGAGTGTCTACGGGGTATAGTGTTGAAAGTCTCTGTGTCCATGGGGGGTGAACCCTACAACTCTACTAGATCGAAAACGTCAGAATCATAAATACGTCTATCTATATAGGTTGTATTCTACAGCTATAACAGCTACAGAGAGACACTCACACACAGAGAGAGAGAGAGAGAGAGAGAGAGAGAGAGAGAGAGAGAGAGAGAGAGAGAGAGAGAGAGAGACATTTACAGACACATATAAACATAAACATAAATCGTTCACATTATAAAGAGCTTCTTACCTTCATGGTCGCCATGGTCTGTGTTGTTGCTCTGACATAAGTTAACACACACACACACACACACACACACACACACACACACACACACACACACACACACACACACACACACACACACGCCCTGTGTGTGTCTACATCAGCAAAGTAAACAAACACTGTGTTGTTTGTTAGTTGTTGTGTTGTTGTTGTGTGTCTCTGATGGTAAACCAGTCTCTACACTAAACAGATAGATAGTTAGTTAAGCTAGTAGATACTGCAGCAGTAGATAGCAGTAGATAGATACTGTAGTAATAAAGTGTTTAAGGTAGTAGTTTTAGTTGTCCTGTAGTCTCTCTGCTCTCTGACAGTCTGAACTGTGGACGGTGTTGCCAGATTCTGTGAGAGAAACAAGCAACCAGGTCTGGAAAAAACAGCCCAAAAGAAAGCCCAAAAGAAGCGACTATAACATATACATCAGCTATTTGGAAAATAGCAGATCTACAAGCTCACAACGCGTCGCATCGTGACGCGTTGTGAGCTTGTAGATCTGCTATTTTCAAATTAAAATCTTGCTGGGGGGAAATTATAATAAGCAGATCTGGCAACCCTGAACTGTGGGGTTTCCAGCCCCGCCCACAGAAATACGGTCCAACCAGACCTGACCAACCAGGATCAAGTTGCTCTGGATGACGTCACTGATCCGGTCTGTGTCTGTATACCGGATACGGAAACGGTTCTTACATGTGTGTGTGTGTGTGTGTGTGTGTGTGTGTGTGTGTGTGTGTGTGTGTGTGTGTGTGTGTGTGTGTGTGTGTGTGTGTGTGTGTGTGTGTGTGTGTGTGTGTGTGTGTGTGTGTGTGTGTGTGCGTGGGAAAAGACCGGATACAGTAGGCGGGCTCTAGACCGGATCACACCAGTTGGTTCACAATAGAACCCGGTCTTCCCACGGGGTGGAACGCCTGGTGACGCGAGGCTTACGGCGGAACGGTGAAGCTCCCCGCCGCCTCGTGGTCACAGCTGGGACCGCAGCACTTCAGCGTTTAAAAAAACGCTACTGCGCATGCTTTTATGTTTTTTTATATATATATAGACATATACCATAACATATATATAGTTATATATAAATGACCATCAACAATAAATGCAGTTATTTATAATAAAGGTATTCAACATAAACTCATCTCCATCACCACAGACAGACTTCGTACATTATTATTTAACGTTCACATTTCAAATATAAAGTGCTGACCCAACGGGCACAGATGTAGCAAGTTGAGCCGCAAAATATCTAAATACCTGTATATTCCATATTGTTCAATAAAAAGCTTTTTAATCTGATCGCCAGCCATTTTCTCCGATGCTTTCGACTATGCGACATTACCGGTCGGGGGGTGTATTGCACCCTGATGCACTACAAAAAAGATAATAATAATATATTTTTTAAATTAAATATTGAACAATAGACCCCTTAACAGACGACGTCATACTGGCTGCGTGCAGCCAGTATGCGCGCAACGAAACCCATTATATCAGGTCTCGTTAGGACGCGTCTCACTAGCCAACACACACAAGAGGGGGTTGGGGTGTGCTGAAACCAGTGCACCCCGAAACAGGTTGGGAATTGATTGCGTGAAACAATCACCTGTGCGTCCAGGCTCAATGTTAGTAAACAAATAATTGGTCTATACGGGAGATACGGGCACTTATCGTTGGCCGGTTCAACTTGTAACATCCGTGGCATGAGGTCAACACTTTATATTAGAAATGTGAACGTTTATATACATGTGAGAGTACAGTAAATGTAAAATAATCAAAAACAAGGAACAAGTGGGTCCATGACTGTCTTGGTATGACAGTCATGTTTCAGGGCATCGTTGCCTCCACAGGCTGTGCTTTGAGTCGCATTGTGATGCAAAATGTGTTGATAGCGCCCTCTGGTGGGTGATATACCAAAGTGTAGGTAATTTATGAACGTATGTTAGCTTTATTTTATCTTCATGCTGTTATTATGTGTTTTACATGTTTTATTGTTGTATTAAAAAATAGAAGATTATTTAACACAACTGTCGATTGAAATAAAGAAAGTTTTACAACAAATACAGGACTTGTTTTTAGTTAAAACACTTGAGAAGCTAGTCGGCTAGCTAAGTGGCTAGCCGGCTAGCGGATGTCA
>NC_139961.1:1394219-1616719 GCF_963454915.1 Gymnoscopelus microlampas | reverse complement strand
ACATAAACCTTGGTTGTAAAAAAACAAAGTTGTCCTTTAAGTTATTTGTTACTACATTAATGTTACTTCTTGTCCTCCTCAGTGTGTCATGGCCCCTCGGGCCGGGTTGTGACAGTGTGTTTAATGAACAATATGTCATCATTACAGTCTTACAGCCCATAAAACCATATACTGATTTAGATAATTATCCTCAGGCTGATAAGCAGACGTGTTGGTAAACCAAGTCCAACGTTCACATGTCACTGAGGTCCAGACACCATGACATGCAGTGCTGTAAAGTAAGTACATGTACTCAAGTACTGTACTTAAGTACTATTTTGAGGTACTTTTACTTACTATACTGGAGTATTTCCAATTTTCAGTACTTTTACTTCTACTCCACTACATCTCAGAGGCAAATGTTATACTTTTACTCCACTGCAATTATTAGAAAACTGTAGTTACTAGTTACTTTGTAGATTTGGATTATTATTACAAAAGAAACATTAACCACTTCAGCCCTATACATATTTCGTCCATTTGTCCAAATAGCAGATCTACAAGCTCACAATGCGTTGCATTGTGAGCTTGTAGATCTGCTATTTTCAAAAGATTAGTCTATTTTGAAAACTTGTGAAATGGGACATTCTGCATAATGACTTTCTACTATTGGTACTTTTTAAGTACATTTTTAAACCAATAATTTTGTTACTTTTACTCAAGTCATCTTTTAATTCCTGACGTTTACTTGTAACAGAGTATTTCTACATTGCTGTATTGATACTTTTACTTAAGTAACAAATGTGAGTACGTTTTCCACTGACATGTGACTTACATGTCAGTGTGTGAAGCACTGTGCAGGTTCATTAGTGTGAACGTATGTCAATAATCTATAAGTTAACAACAATTACACATGGATGACACAACTGTACTGATACGTGTTATTTATTAATATCTTTACCCACTAATAATACTGTACAATGTGGATATACCTCATCCTGTAGGACATTACTGTATATTGTTGTTACTGTGTTGATATCGTTATTGTTTCCCCACCTTTCATATGTTTTTAGCAATCCTTCTAGCACCTTTTGTTTCGTATTGTATTTCTATTTTTCTTTCTTTATTCAAATAGCCAAGCCAAAGTATAATAGGTTAAATTTGTTAATGTATGTTTTGTAATCATATCTAAATCTACAAAGTAACTAGTAACTAAAGCTTTCAAACAGTTGGTGTGCAGTAACAAGTACAATATTTACTTTTCTTTTCTTGAACTCAAGTACAGCACTGTACTCATTTACTTTCCCCCTGCACTTGCCTGGTATCAGTTAGGGGTAGTTTGAGTTTTATTTTGAAAAGGCAGAGGAAGTATTAAGAGGTTGTGTAACAGTAAGTAGTATTATGCAACCCAGTGAGAGAGTGAGGAGTGGTTTAGATGAGCTGTAGGGTCACAGTACAAACACAACACATGTTCCTCCTCACACTTAATGCTTCACATCATATCTGCACACAGTAACACACTTCACTGGGAAATAACGGGAACATGCAATCCATATTCGCTAAGAATGGAAGTGAGACTCCAGAGCCTGTGAAAGCAGACATCAAAGGTAAGGCTTTGAAACACTTATTACTCTGACTGAAGAGTTTCTAAACATTCAGACACATTTTGAAAACTTCTGACAAAACTTGTGAATTAGGGTTTCAAGTATTGCTACTTTTTACTCCACTACTAATTATTTGAATACTTTACTGGTTAATTTGCATATTTAGATGTTTATTGCAAAACATACAGTATAGTCCTATTTTATACTTTGCCCATTTGACAATAGCCGATCTAGGAGCTCACAATGTGAAGCGTTGTGAGCTTGTAGATCTGCTATTTTTTTGCCCAGTGTTTGCCCCTAGAATAAGAGGTGTAAGTTGTTGAGCTCTATATTTCAAACCCTACTTTGAGGCGTTTTGGCATTTTGATAAATCCCTAAAACACATTAACAACAACAAGACAATTCAATGTGATTTAATTAAAACATCCTCTCCTCTCCTCTCCTCCGCTCCCCTCTCCTCTACGTGCGTCCATGTGCGTGTGTGTGTGTGTGCGCACGCGTGTGTGTGTGTGTGTGTGTGTGTGTGTGTGTGTGTGTGTGTGTGTGTGCGTGCGCACGCGTGTGTGTGTAGGGGTGGTTCCTGATTGGCTGCAGGGTACTCTACTACGTAATGGTCCAGGTCTGTTCTCGGTGGGAGACTCCGCCTACAACCACTGGTTTGATGGGATGTCTCTGATACACAGCTACACCTTCAGAGACGGTACGCTGGATTATAATGTTTATATATAAGATATAATGTATATATAAGGTATGGGATGTCTCTGATACACAGCTACACCTTCAGAGACGGTACGCTGGATTATCTTCTTGTGTCGGGCAGATATAAATGAATTAATATGTCTTGGTCCATCCTTGTTACTGAAAGACTTCAGTTATCCAATCCACCAAACAACACAGACAACAGTCAATAGCAACAGCAGGATTATCTGTCTGTCATTGGCAGAGATGTGTCACGTGTTTCATGGGCACAGCCCACATCCCAAAAATGCATGTCCCTTTGGGGCACCATTTAGAATGGAAATTAACAGGCTTTCTAATGGCAAGTTATTGTCAAGAAGTATTGGTACAACAGAGCAATAATCTACCAAACACACATTACCAAACCTTTAGTTTTATGTGTATTAAATGGTTCATGTCAAGGATCCCTAAAGTGATACATAAGCCACGGACCCTGCACATGTGTAAATATTTGGTGCCAGGGACCCCCATGACAGAAGATTTTGGTTAGATTAGATTTAATGCAGAATTCTGCAACTGTCTATACTATGGCCTACTGAATAGTCCTTTTTATACCTTCTCTCATTGGATTGCCTTTTAACCAATGAAATATTAGTGACATTATTAACCCTGGCTTTTCCACTTTTTTCCCTTTTTCTTTTTTCTTTTAAAAACAGCAGATCTACAAGCTCACAGTGTGAGCTTGTAGATCTGCCGGTTTCTAATAGTCAACGTATAAGATAGAGCGTAAGTTTTTTTTTAACTGTTCCACATTTTGCCGGGGACCCCCTGTGACCCCGGGGGTCCCTGGACCACCCGTTGAGAGGCAGTGATTTAGCAGCAGGTCTGTCAGGTGATTTCAGGAACGTGAAGTCAGGGGCAGATTTAGGAAATTGCGGGGCTCCAAGCAAAGCTCAACTTTGGGGCCCCCTGCGCCTCCAAACAAAGCCTCCACTTGTTACCCTATGAGTAATATGGGAACCCATGTAACATTATACTTTATACCACAAAAAATAGATATCCTAATTGATGAAATAGAAGAGAAACAAATATATTTTTTTTGTTGAGTTCCCAAACTTTTCAGGCCGTGACCCTCCAAAATAATCATATTGGAACATATTGAAATAAATATTAGGAAAATAGCCGATCTACCAGCTCTCACTTTCTTGCAATGCGAGGCGTTGTGAGCTTGTAGATCAGCTATTTTCAAAAATGTTGCTTCTGATAATATTTTACAAAGTTTGACAATGTTTGATCATTTTTTATAGTTTAATTTTGACGTAGTAATGGTCTTACTATTAGTTTTTTGTTTGTTTTCCCTTTTCATTTTAAAGTTATTTACATTGTAACTTTATAAATGTGCAGATACCCTGTATACACTTATATACTGTGTGTTGGTTTGTTTACAGTTGAGTGAGAACACAATGTTGCACATTAAGCTAATCATCTGGGGACCCGCAGAACTATTTGGGGACCCCCCCCTGGGGAGGTGTGTTACAGGAGTAAGTTGTGTGTTGTTGTATTGTGTGTGTTTTAGAGGAGGTGTGTTACAGTGTGTTGTTGTGTTGTGTGTGTTTTAGGGGAGGTGTATTACAGGAGTAAGTTCCTTCGTAGTGACACCTACAAGAGGAACAGCAGAGCCAACAAGATCGTTGTGTGTGAGTTTGGAACCATGATCTACCCTGACCCCTGCAAAAACATCTTCTCCAGGTACATATTTAACCCATAGAGTACAGAAGTCCTGACGTCACTCGTTCATCCCCTGGTTCGTAAAGTAATTTCTCTATGGAGAATAACATTGGGTCATCTTAGAATCGTCTCATATAAGAATTGTGGTCCAAAAATAAACAAACTGTCTCGGCGATATTGTCAGGGAGGAGGTTCTGTATAGTTTATGATAGTCAGTCACTCATATTTGATACAGTCTGTTTCTGGAGAAAATGTAACTAATTTGGCGGAAGTAACTTTATCATTTTCTCACCGTCAGTTGATGCTTCATATCCATAAGAGTCAAACCGCCGGGGTCACTTGTTTATTTTTGGAACACAGTTCTTATTTGACACGATATTAAATACGTCTATGGGGCCACCAGAAAGCGCACGCTCAGTCACATTCACACTGTCTGTAAAGCACAAACATAGTGGTTAACACTACACACAATCCAGCATGCAGTCATAGTCATAGTCATAGTAAACATGCACCAGACCACACTACAAGCCTGTGACCAGTGGTGGAACGTTACTAAGTACATTTACTTAAGTACAATTTTGAGGTATTTGTACTTTACTTGAGTATTTCCAATTTCCAATTCTTTTACTTCTACTACATCTCAGAGGCAAATATTGTACTTTTACTCCACTACAATTATTTGAAAACTTTAGTTACTTTTCAGACATAAATTATGATATAATGAAACATACATTAACCACTTTAACCCTATTTTATACCGAGGCTATTTGGAAATAGCAGATCTACAAGCTCACAACGCGTCGCATCGCGACGCGTTTTGAGCTTGTAGATCTGCTATTTTCAAACATTTAGTACTTTTACTTCTGGTACTTTAAATACATTTTGATGCCAATACTTTTGTACTTTTACTCAAGTACATTTTGAATTCTGGACTTTTACTTGTAACAGAGTATTTTTATATTGCAGTATTGGTACTTTTACTTAAGTAAAGAATTTGAGTACTTTTTCCACCACTGTAGGACTATCAATATGGCCCACCCGGACTAACTGGCAATAGAATATCACAAGCCCTCTATAGCCATAATAATCATGTTGGTTTGCATAATAAATCCATCTTAACAAAATAACCTAATCAAGAAAATAACAAAAGGACAAAAAAAAACATCAGGGCCACAGAGCTCCTCCTCAGGTTAAGAGAGTCACACTACAGGCAACGAGAGGCCATGCCGTCATCAGAGCTCCCTGGCTGGTCCATGACAACACGCCACTGAACCATCATGTGGAGAGCTGTGGCATGTGGCATACGAGGCTGTACATTACATTACAGTCATTTAGCACAGTGGTTCTCAAAGTGGGGTCCGGGGACCCCCAGGGGTACTTGAGGGGGTTCCAGGGGGTCCCCAGCTAAATGATGGACAGGAGCCAAATGGACCCTTATGGGTCTGTAACTCTGAGAGTGTACAAATGGAACCAAATGGACCCTGACGGGTCCATTTGGTTCCATTTGTACACTCTCAGAGTTAAATTGACATTGATTCACGATATGAATTAGGGGGTCCCATAGATAGAAATGCCATTAAATGGGGGTCTGTAGCCCTAATGCATGTAAAACTGGGGGTCCTTGAAATTAAAATGGTTGAGAATCACTGCTAGAGCCGTAAAAAAAAACTTCTCTTATTGGGGTCCCTGGATTATCTTTTCAAATGGGGGTCCGCGGGCTAATAAGTGTCAATTTGGGGGTCCTTGACATGAAAAAGTTTGAGAACCACTGATTTAGCAGACACTTTTATCCAAAGTGACTTACAGTAAGTGCATTCAACATAAGTAGGGAACAAAACTACTAATCACCAGAAGTATAAAGAGCATTTTCTTCTAAAACAAGCAACTAAGAGTATACCTAGCGCTAAGGTAAAAGTGACATATATCAGCTACCTACTTTCTTTAACAGATGAGACACAATAGGAAAATCAAATGAGCAAGAGCTAAAACAAATAAGTGTATCTAATAAACACGATCCAATAAAATAAAACAAGAGCTCGTACAACTAATTGACAACAAGTAGGCAAGGCTAAGAGGAAGGGTAGTGTTTCCTACCCTTCCTCTTTGTATGACAGGTGGGGGGGGGCAACATAGCCCACCATCAGATGCCATCAATCACCTTCTCCCACCTACGACCCAACACACGGCCAGGCAAACACAAGCCAGCCAGCTACACTACAAATAGCCAGGTGCGACTCCCTTTTAATCAGCCAGGTGTCTCAGCTGTCCTGAATAGATAGGAGTGATTTGGGGGTGTTACATAACTAAGGAAAAGCTCAACCCACTACATAATGCATCATAATTACCCTACAAATATACTGCAAATACACAAATCCACAGAGCGCTGCCCTGTAGTTGCTGCGGTGTCAGACTCAGTCAGCTGCTGCTGCTGCGGTTCTGTCCGTCTGTTGACGTTACTCTTTACCTGCTTGGTTTATTACTAACTAATAACTAACACTAACTAACGCTAAATTGGTTGTGAAAAACAAAGTCACCAAACTCACAGCCATGTGACAGCCAGGTAAAATAGTAACGTGAGCAGTCAGTGACTGCAGCTGTCTGACACCGCGGCAGCAGCTGACAGAGTCGCCACCTACAGCGCTCCGTGGATTTGTGTATATGTAGCGCTGCACACCTTAAACAAATACTAAACCTTAACCCAACTAACCTTCTAACCTTTATGTCTTTGTACCAGAGCCTTCACCTACATGTGTAACGCCATCCCAGATTTCACCGACAACAACCTGATCAACATCATCCGTTATGGAGAGGATTACTACGCCTCTTCTGAGGTCAATTACATCAACCAGATAGACCCTCACAGCCTGGACACTGTGGGCAGAGTGAGTACACACACACACACACACACACACACACACACACACACACACACACACACACACACACACACACACACACACACACACACACACACACACACACACACACACACATAATAGATTCAAACACTGACCAGAAGAAGGTTACATTATGGTCAAACCAGATAAAGCTGGATGCACCTGCTTATTAACACACAGAGGGAAAAAAATAACACTTTGATGGCTTAGTATCTTTTTTATTCTTAGTAGTCAAGGATATATGGAACACGGTCTTCTCCAGATCAACAAACTGCTCATGATAGCTGAGATAGAACGGTATTTAGCCTTTAAAAAAATAAATATATATATATATATATATATATATATATATATATATATATATATATATATATATATATATATATATATATATATATATATATATATATATATATATATATATATATATATATATATATATATATATATATATATACTATTTTGCAATCCTCCCAATTATAATTCACAGAGCACAAGTAAGTGAACGTGGCCCAGACTCTCAAACACAAGGACAATACGTTTACAGTTATATATAAGGCCATAATGCGTTCCACCAAAGGCTGATATTTCATAAGTTTGGATGTAAAACAAGTGTCCATACCTATAAAGATCAAATAGGCAGTCTATTTCAATAACACTAACTGTTTCTAATTTCATCAAAGAACACACTATCTGGGCTGGAATATGATCTCCTGCAATGAATTGACATCTGTGTCATTGTGATCACATTAGTCTAGTTTTACAGTACAAGGCACACGCTCAAACATGACAGATCTACAAGCAACAATGTGAAACAATGTGTCACATCATAACTTGCTCTGTTCTTTTTTCCCTCATGTTAACATAGTCGATCTCTTTCAAAAACAAATCACTTTCATTGTGTTGTTTTGTGTTCTTTACAATAGTCTTTATGTACGTATAGATGTTTAGTTATCTTTAGGATGTGTGCACTCTGAACCTTCCTGTTGCAGTAAAGACATATAGTATTATAATAGACACAGATTAGATAACATTATGTCATAAAGGACAGGACTATATGTGCTGAATCAGGTAGAAATGGAACCTGTAACTCTATCAGCGCTGATGCCTTGCTCAACCCTTTAGTTAAAGCTCTATATTGTGATAGTAATCATTGCTATAGAGTGTTTGTTCATACAAGGAGTCTCTACAGCTGTTTAGTCAACAGAAAATACCAAATGCATCAATGTAGAAATACTCCATTACAATACAGTGTAATTTCCAGGTGATCTACAGTCCCACATAGCCATCAACCTGGTAATACTCTATTACAAGTACACTATCCTAGAGTAAATGTACATAGTTACTAAAGTGAAGAAGTATTTTCCAGGTGAACTACAGGAACCACATAGCCATCAACCTGGCCACGGCTCATCCTCATTACGATGATGAAGGGAACACCTACAACATGGGCACAGCCATCATGGGCCTGGGACGACCCAAGTATGTCATCTTCAAAGTCCCTAAGGACGCCACGGGTACGAGAGCACCGCTCAAACACAACACAACACAACACAACACAACACAACACAACACAACACAACACAACACAACACAACACAACACAACACAACACACACACACACACACACACACACACACACACACACACACATGTGCAACATTGTTTTCTCACTCAACAGTAAACAAACCAACATTACATAGGCTACAGTATTAATTGTATAGAGGGCATCTGCACATTTATAAAGTTACAATTTAAGCACTTTTAAGACCTTTTTACTATTACTATCACTGCGTCAAAGATAATCAACAAACTATACTATAAAAATGATCAAACATTGGCCAAATTGTGATATATATAATTACGAAAACAGCCGATCTACAAGCTCACAACGTCTCGCAACGTCAACTATTTTCACAATATTGATCTGTGGATCCAAGTCAAACGAAATGTAAGAGCTTGTCAGGGTGGGGAGGGGGTCCCCAGTTCAAATTTTTTTTTTGTAAAGGTTGAGACGCATATGAAGCTGGGGGTCCTTGACATGAAAAAGGTTGAGAATCACTGATAGTTGTGTTTTTGTTTTATTGTGTTTTTTATCCCAGACAAGGAGCGAGGTAAGCCGGCACTGCGTAAGGTGGAACAGGTGTGTTCCATCCCGTTCCGCTCCATGCTCTATCCCAGCTACTACCACAGCTTCGGGATGACGGAGAACTACGTGGTGTTCGTGGAGCAGCCCTTTAAACTGGACCTCATGCGTCTGGCCACCGCCTACTTCAGAGGAGTCAACTGGGGCAGCTGTCTGAAGTACGACAAGGACGACGTCGTGAGTGGGCTTTTAGTTTAGTTCTTACAGTATGTCATACTTATAGTCCTTGGGCCAAACCCCAAAATCTCACATATCGCTACCACCTGGGATGGCAAATTCTAGTTGGGATTTTTTTATTCCTATACATCCCTAGATATTATTTTTGTATGATAGACCTTCCTGAGGCCCAGCTAAATTGGGGTTATCAGCTGCTAAAGTTACCACCCCCCATAGAAAAATGGCATTTTAGACACATGTGCATATCTTGGTATTGGCTCACGTTCAGGGCATATTACAATGTTTTATATTTTATGTTTGGTATCATTTTTAAGGGGACACTTTGAGCTTTCATTCGAGCCCTTTGGTGACTATGTATGATAAGTACAGTGGTCACTGGAGCTCTTCAAACCTTTAATAACCTTTTTTTTCTCACAATTTCCGCCTAAACCATATATTTTCTTTTAGTTCTGTGGCATCAAGAAACATCAGAGACACAAAACACAACAACTGGAATACTGACATGACCCTAAGGATTCAGGAAATGTATAATTTACCCATAGTATTTCATTCTGGGGTGGTAATTTTCAGCCTTATCTTAAACAAGCACTTTTTATGAGAAATAGACCGGTCAATAGGCATATAAGAAAGAGTACCACTAAACCTCCCTAAACATTGATACAAAAGGGTTTTCAATTGATTCTGGTACCTTTAGGCATGCTTGAGAACATCCCAAATATCCAGGAAAATATACTTAGCAGAAAGGCATAATTTTCAAGATGCCATCCAAGATGGTCATGCAGTTCTGGGCAAGAACCATGCAGTGTTTTGCATTCAGTACAAATATGTAATTTCTGCCTATTGTAAAAAGGAGACCACTTCTAGGAGAGGAGACTGCATCTATAGCTGTATGAGACCACTGTACTGTATCTAGAAACCACTGTACTGTACTGAATATATTGGAAGTGGTCTGTAGACCACTCTACTGCATCTGTAGACCACTGTAGTGCATCTGCAGACCACTCTACTTCATCTGTAGACCACTGTAGTGCATCTGTAGACCCCTCTACTGCATCTGTAGACCACTCTACTGCATCTGTAGACCACTGTAGTGCATCTAGACCCCTCTACTGCATCTGTAGATCACTCTAGTGCAGACCACCACACTGTATCTATTGCTATCTGAGACCACTTTACTGTATCTAGAGACCACTGTATTGTGTATATATACCACTGTACTGCATCTAGCTATATGAGACCACTGTATTGCATCTAGACCACTGTGCTGCATCTATATCCCACTGTACTGAATCTATAAACCACTGTACTGCATATATAGACCATTGTACTGCATCTAAAGACCACTGTACTGCATCTATAGACTAGCTACTGTATCTATAGACTGCTGTACTGTATCGATAGACCACTGTAGTGCATCTGTGTAGACCATGTAGTGCATCTGTAGACCCCTGTCGTGATCTGTAGACCCCTCTAGTGTGTCTGTAGACCCCTCTAGTATGTCTGTAGACTACTGTCTTGATCTGTAGACATCTCTGGACACTGATACTGCATCTGTAGACCCCTCTACTGCATCTGTAGACCACTCTAGTGCATCTGTAGACCACTCTAGTGCATATGTAGACCACTCTACTGCATCTGTAGACCACTATACTGCATCTGTAGACCCCTCTACTGCATCTGTAGACCCCTATACTGCATCTGTAGACCCCTCTACTGCATCTGTAGACCCCTATACTGCATCTGTAGACCACTGTAGTGCATCTGTAGACCACTCTACTGCATCTGTAGACCCCTCTACTGCATCTGTAGACCACTCTACTGCATCTGTAGACCCCTCTACTGCATCTGTAGACCACTCTACTGCATCTGTAGACCCCTCTACTGCATCTGTAGACCACTCTACTGCATCTGTAGACCACTGTAGTGCATCTGTAGACCACTCTACTGCATCTGTAGACCCCTCTACTGCATCTGTAGACCACTCTACTGCATCTGTAGACCACTGTAGTGCATCTGTAGACCCCTCTACTGCATCTGTAGACCACTCTAGTGCATCTGTAGACCCCTCTACTGCATCTGTACACCACTCTACTGCATCTGTAGACCACTGTAGTGCATCTGTAGACCACTCAACTGCATCTGTAGATCACTCTACTGCATCTGTAGATCACTCTAGTGCATCTGTAGATCACTGTACTGCATCTACCGAGCCTTTGTGGCGACATAGTCATGTTAAATGTGCTTTATATATACATGTTTAAAGCTGTGTTGAGTTGAGATGCAGTATAGTGGTTTATAGATACAGTACAGTGGTCAATGTATGTGGTCTATAAATGCAGTACAATGGTCTATACATGCAGTACAGTAGTTTATAGATTCAGTACAGTGGGATTGGATGCAGCACAGTGGTTTATAGATTCAGTACAGTGGGATACAGATGCAGCACAGTGGTCTAGATGCAATACAGTGGTCTCATATATGCAGTACAGTGGTCTCATGTAGCAATAGATGCAGTACAGTGGTATATATACAATACAGTGGTCTCTAGATACAGTAAAGTGGTCTCATATAGCAATAGATACAGTGCGGTGGTATATATACAATACAGTGGTCTCTAGATACATTAAAGTGGTCTCATATAGCAATAGATACAGTGGGGTGGTCTAGATACAGTACAGTGGTTTCTAGATACAGTACAGTGGTCTCATACAGCTATAGATGCAGTCTCCTCTCCTAGAAGTGGTCTCCTTTTTACAATAGGCAGAAATTACATATTTGTACTGCATGCAAAACACTGCATGGTTCTTGCCCAGAACTGCATGAGATAGGCATACATTTGGCATGTCTGTACAGGAGAGGCTTGTAGGTATCCATGTAACCCATTTTCATTCACATATATTGAGGTGACAGCTCAAGGGACCATTTGGAAAATGGTGATGGTCGTTTTTCCCTCGCCAAAATGTTGTCTTAACTTTGAATCATTAGGTATTTAGCCCCCTTCCCGACAAGGTAGCATGACAAGGTTGGTCCCATTGGAAACCTGAGGTTGTCTGGAATCAAATGGTATCTCTATCTTTGGGCTACGTCTAAATTTGAGTGTTCCACAGTCTCCGAAAGACAGTCTCGCCGGCGTTCCAGCCAGCCATCCCGCAGGTCTCATAGGGTTAATAAAACATTGAAAAAAACACACTTGGGACCACTTTTTTTCTTGGGATCATCAAAATCCCAATATTAGAGGTCCTATGGATGCCAAAAATCAAAACTAGAAATAAAAAAAAGCAGTCGCGCGTGGACCCCTCCTAGGGCCTCTACTACTTCAGCTTTGATTCCTGAAAAAACTGCTCCACCACCAAATAGGCCACACCCACTTCATCAACTACTTTAATTGGACACAGGTTTGTTTAATTTATAAAAAAAAGGAGCAGTGTGATGTCCAAAAAGTGTGTTATATAACTTTTAATATGTTGTTGGCTATGAATGAAAATCCGCCTATAGAGAAAAATAACAACATGTCAAAAAATATAAAAAGCTGCTCCTATGGAAAGTCTATCATATTTTTATTTACTTATATTGGCCCAAAAAACAATTTAGTATAGGTAAGGTTTTGCCAACTTTGTGGTAGCGATATCTCGTCTGGCCCAAGGACTATTAGAGCCACTTAACTTAAGTAAAAATATCGATACCGCCATGTAGAAATACTCTGTTACAAGTACAAGTCCTGTAAACAAAAGTATTGGCATGAAAATAAAGTAGCGAAAGTAAAAGTACTCGTTATGCAGAAAGTCCTGTTTTAGAAGTTTCTTGAAAATAGCCGATCTACAAGCTAGTTCACAACGTGTTGTAATGCGACGCATTGTGAGCTTTTAGATCGGCTGCTTTTCAAATAGCCAAAGTTTAGACAGGGCTAAAGTGAGCAAAATGTGTTAATATATAGCAATCAGTTTGACCTATAAGCCTATAGGATGCTATACTATGGCTATGGCTGGAAAATAGCCGATCTACAAGCTGAAGATGCAAGCATCGAGTTTGAGCTATTGATCTGCTATTTTTGCTAATGTCTGCCTGTCTGTCTGTCTGTCCTCCCAGACATGGTTCCACCTGGTGAACAGGAAGACAGGGAAGGCCGTCTCCACCCGCTACGTAGGAGATGCTCTGGTGGTGTTCCACCACCTCAACGCCTACGAGGAGGACGGCCATGTTGTTTTTGACATGATCACATACAAGGACAGCAACCTGTACGATATGTTTTACATAGAGGTTAGTTTATATGTACCCAAACGGGGTTGTCAAGTAGTTGTACGAGCTCTTGTTTTTTTGGGGTTTTTTTTTTGGATCTTGTTTATTTGATACACTGAGCTCTTGCTCATTTGATTTTCCTATGTGTCTCATCTGTTTAAGACAGTAGGTAGCTGATATATTGCACTTTTACCTTAGCGCTAGGTTGCGCTAGTTGCTTGTTTTAGAACAGGGGTCTTCAACAGGGGGTCCGGGACCCCTAGGGGGTCCTCAGAGTTACTACAGGGGGTCTGCCAAATCTTTGTGTGATATGATTTTTTTTTTTACCTTAACCACTTGAACCCCATAGCAACCCTTTTTTGAGGAGAACTTTAGCCAAAAATAGCAGATCTACAAGCTCACAACGCCTCGCGCTGCGAGGCGTTGTGAGCTTGTAGATCGGCTATTTTTGGCAAAGAGGTATAGGTATAGAGGGGAAAAAGAACAGTAAACGTAAACATTTAAAAAGTTGAATCTAAATCACAATTGTATAAAATATAGAGGGGGTCCCTGCTTCAGCTCTCTCTCAGCCAGGGGGTCCTTGGGCTGAAAACGTTGAAGACCCCTGTTTTAGAAGAGAATGCACTTAAGACTTCTGGTGATTAGTAGTGCTGTTCCCTACCTATGTTGAATGCACTTATTGTAAGTCGCTTTGGATAAAAGCGTCTGCTAAATGACTGTAATGTAATAAATGTAATATGTACACTCTCAGAATGATGTATAGTAGTTATATTTGGTCAGTTGTAGTATGTGATAACACAGTGTTTTCTCCATACAGAACATGAGACAGGACACAGACGACTGGGTGGAAAGCAACAAGACCTTCTCTCCCCCCGTCTGCCACAGATTTGTACTGCCTCTCAATGTAGACCAGGTGACACACACACACACACACACACACACACACACACACGCGCGCACGCGCACACGCACACGCACACACACACACACACACACACACACACACACACACACACACACACACACACACACACACACACACACACAACATTTTTCTTTTCCTGGAAACAACAAAAACGATGGCGCTTAGTCCGCTTACACAACACACAACGCATTTCACCCACTTCTTTAAACCTGTAAACCTGTGATGTGACAATAAAGTTGATTCAGATTCAGACTTCCTCAACGCGTCACATGGTGCAACATGTTGTGAGCTGTACATATATTGATGCGGTCGGTCAGAAAACCTCTCATCTCCACATTTGAACTTGTATGTTTTTTCCCCCCTATAAATCAATGCACTGCTTGTTCATACAACATTGTCACACAAAAGCATCAGAAATAGCCCGTCTACAAGCTCAAATGCGAACGCTTGGAGCTTGTAGATCTGCTATTTTCAACGATATACAGTATGCTGTTTTCAGCATGCAACAACATTTGGATGTTGTTGTTGATATTGTTGTTGTTGTTGTTTTTCAGGACAGTCCCCAGGGCAACAACCTGGTGACGTTGACAGACACCACAGCCCAGGCCGTCCTGCAGACAGATGGATCTGTGTACTGTACTCCTGATGTTCTCTTTACAGGTTATTATATCACATATATATATAACAACATATATGTACTCCTGATGTTCTCTTTACAGGTTATTATATCACATATATATAACATATATGATGTCAAATGACACCCAATGACATAGTATAACATTGTGTGTTGTATTGTGTTGTGTTAAATCATAGTATAACATTGTGTGTTGTATTGTGTTGTGTTAAATCATAGTATAACATTGTGTGTTGTATTGTGTTAAATCATAGTATAACATTGTGTGTTGTATTGTGTTAAATCATAGTATAACATTGTGTGTTGTATTGTGTTAAATCATAGTATAACATTGTGTGTTGGATCAGGGTTGGAGCTGCCAGGCATCAACTATAAGTTCAATGGTAAAAAGTATCGTTATTTCTATGGATCCAGAGTGGAATGGTCCCCTCACCCTAACAAGGTAATAATGTGTATTAATTATTATTAATAATAATAACAGTAATAATGTGTATTAATTATTATTATGAATAATAACAGTAATAATGTGTATTAATTATTATTATTAATAATAACAGTAATAATGTGTATTAATTATTATTAATAATAATAACAACAGTAATAATGTGTATTAAGTATTATTAATAATAATAACAGTAATAATGTATTGTCTGTATAACACAAGATTCACAAATAATAAATCTATCTATCATGTATGTTGTGTTATGTTATAGATAGCTAAAGTAGACATAGTGTTATGTTACAGATAGTTAAGGTAGACATAGTGTTATGTGTTAATGTTACAGATAGCTAAAGTAGACATAGTGTTATGTTACAGATAGTTAAGGTAGACATAGTGTTATGTGTTATGTTACAGATAGCTAAGGTAGACATAGTGTTATGTGTTATGTTACAGATAGCTAAGGTAGACATAGTGTTATGTTACAGATAGTTAAGGTAGACATAGTGTTATGTGTTATGTTACAGATAGCTAAGGTAGACATAGTGTTATGTTACAGATAGCTAAGGTGGACATAGTGTTATGTGTTATGTTACAGATAGCTAAGGTAGACATAGTGTTATGTGTTAATGTTACAGATAGCTAAGGTAGACATAGTGTTATGTTACAGATAGTTAAGGTAGACATAGTGTTATGTGTTATGTTACAGATAGCTAAGGTAGACATAGTGTTATGTTACAGATAGTTAAGGTAGACATAGTGTTATGTGTTATGTTACAGATAGCTAAGGTAGACATAGTGTTATGTGTTGTGTTACAGATAGCTAAGGTAGACATAGTGTTATGTGTTATGTTACAGATAGCTAAGGTAGACATAGTGTTATGTGTTATGTTACAGATAGCTAAGGTAGACATAGTGTTATGTGTTGTGTTACAGATAGCTAAGGTAGACATAGTGTTATGTGTTATGTTACAGATAGCTAAGGTAGACATAGTGTTATGTTACAGATAGCTAAGGTAGACATAGTGTTATGTGTTATGTTACAGATAGCTAAGGTAGACATAGTGTTATGTTACAGATAGTTAAGGTAGACATAGTGTTATGTGTTATGTTACAGATAGCTAAGGTAGACATAGTGTTATGTTACAGATAGTTAAGGTAGACATAGTGTTATGTGTTATGTTACAGATAGCTAAGGTAGACATAGTGTTATGTTACAGATAGCTAAGGTAGACATAGTGTTATGTTACAGATAGCTAAGGTGGACATAGTGTTATGTGTTATGTTACAGATAGCTAAGGCAGACATAGTGTTATGTTACAGATAGTTAAGGTAGACATAGTGTTATGTGTTAATGTTACAGATAGCTAAGGTAGACATAGTGTTATGTTACAGATAGTTAAGGTAGACATAGTGTTATGTGTTATGTTACAGATAGCTAAGGTAGACATAGTGTTATGTGTTGTGTTACAGATAGCTAAGGTGGACATCTTGAACAGGGAACACAAGGAGTGGACGGGTGAGAACTGCTTCCCGTCTGAACCCGTGTTCGTCGCCTCTCCGGGAGCCGTGGAGGAAGACGATGGTAGGAGGAGGAGTTGAGGGTTCAATTCCCCCGCTCTGAACAGCCACACACACTGCTGAACCAGTTAAACCCCAGTATCCATATACTGGGGAAACTTTGGCAGAAAATAGCAGATCAACAAGCTTGTCGGCTATTTTTAGCAAACATATGTAGAACGAAAACTCAAAACTCACTAATATAGAGCCCTGAGGGACTAGACACCATATGGGGTGATAAAATGCAGAGCGTAAAGTTCTACAGATACTACTACTAATGCAGACATTCAGGGCGGTTTCACACTATGGTCCGTTTGAATGAAACCGTTTCCGAGAACGAATGGCTTCTCCCAGTTGGCCAGCATTCACACTGGCCAAGATCCTTGCGCGCTCGAGACCATTTAATTTCAACAGTAATGGTAAATATGTGCGTCATGGGGGCGCTGTTGACTATGGGGCTTTGGGCGAGAGCATGTCATTCACAGTCTAGAGTGAATAATAAAGTTTGACTGTGTTCCTGTCGTTGTCTTGAGTTATAATAACAACAGATCAACAATACACAACCAAAGCAGTGTGTGCACTGGTCTTTGAAACCTCAAAATGTAACGTTGTCTGATGGTAATATGATATTGGCGTCACGGACGCATCCTTGGTATTTTAGCAGTAACGTCACGGACTAATCCTTGGTGTATTTATCCTTATATATACGTTCGCCACGTTTGTTTATTATTTTTCACGGCTCGCGCTACTCAATCACTAGCGGGATTATTATTTCTTGTCAACATTCAAGTAGAACTATGAGAAGGTATAACCCAGCTAAAATAATGCGTCATTATAAAAATATATAAATGATATATGATTAGCAGTCCACTTCCTTCTCTTGGTACGGATGGATTCACACTGCCGCGTTCCGTTCCCGACTCCGCAGGAATCGGACCCGAAACTACCTCCCGAGGTGGTTTCGGGAACGGAACGGTGATACGTTTCGGGGAACGATACGCAATGTTCACACTACCACAACATCAGCCAAGTGGCCCAGGGTGCGCACCCGGGACCATAGTGTGAAACTGCTATTAATCTACTAAATGCATGAACAATTACAGGGAAACAGATTTTGAACCTGTAAATCTCATTGTTCTGATATTAGGAAATATTTATTGTGTGTGTGAAAACTAAGTAAGTAACTGAATAAATACAAATAATTGTATGGCCGTTTTACTTAGTTTTTACGTAGTATTTCTACTTTGTTTTATTGCTACGTTTAATTGTTTACTTTGTCAGTAGTGGAAAGTAACTAACTATGTACTCAAGTACTTCTTGGTAGTGTGTTGCAGGCAGTGTTAATTTTGTCGACTAAAACTATGACTCAAAATATTTGGCGACCACCTATTTGTCAATATACAAATACTATATAAAATGAGCTATGATGATTGACACTATGACTAAATATTATTGACAATTTCGCCAATTAAAACTAGTCTTACCCATTAGCCTAAACTCCTTTGCCATTTCTTACTATTTTTAAAAACATTTCCAAATAGTTCAACTAGCCGGTTTGCGTGGACATGCTGTGAGCTTGTAGATCGCCTATTCGAACTATTTGAAAATGCTTTTAAAAATAGTAAAAAAGAAATGGTAAAGAAGTTTAGGGATAATGGGTAAGGCACTGGCGAAAATAGGGCCCTATGACTTAAAGGAGTAGTTCACCCAAATAATTACGTATTTTCTACACACCCCATGAAGCATTGAATTCATGGAGATATGTTTGTTTATGTCGCATTCCTGAGACAATAATTTGATGACCATTTGTCCGGTAAGAGACTCAATGGAGACTCAGCTGGTCATCAAATTATTGTCTCAGTAAAACGACCAAAACAAAACAATCTCCATGAATTCAATGCTTCATGGGTTGTGTAATTGACAGAAAATAAGTCATTTTTGGGGGTGAACTATTCCTTTAAACTAAATATCTGTTCTCTAAATCCTTGGTTCTCAAAGTGGGGTCCGGGGACCCCCAGGGGTGCTTGAGGGGGTTCCAGGGGGTACCCAGCAAAATGTGTAAATATAGCATCAGAATAATTATGACCTTTTATACTTTGGCTATTCAAAAATAGCAGATCTACAAGCTGATAGCGCGGCACCGAGTGCCGCGCTATGAGCTTGTAGATCTGCTATTTTTGAAAAATCTTGAATATTTTTGCAAATCTTTGAATATATATTTTTAAAGCGAACATTTGTAACTGAAATCTTTGCTTCTGGGGGTCCCTGGAACAAAATATTTTTAGATGGGGGTCCGCGGCCAAATACATATAATTTTGGGGGTCCTTGACATGAAAAAGTTTGAGAGCCACTGCTCTAAATGAACTCTGGGTGTGTTTTTTCAGGTGTGATCCTGTCCTCGGTCATCTCCCCGGATCCGGACATCTCTCCCTTCCTGCTGGTTCTGAACGCCCAGACCTTTGAGGAGATCGCCCGAGCCTCCATCGACGCCACCGTCCACATGGACCTGCACGGAATGTTCATCCCCTCGTCCGTGTGATACCTCACACCGCCACGGGGAGGCAGCGCAGGCCTATACTGCAGATAACATTATAGCGTTCATCCCCTTCATCTGTGTTATAGAGCCCTTAAAGGAGTAGTTCACCGAAGAAATGACTTATTTTCTATCAATTGCACACCCCGTGAAGCCTTGAATACATGGATTTATTTGTGTTTTTGTCGCATTCCTAAGCTAATAATTTGATTCCTGTCTCCTACCGGCTAATGTATCCGGTAGGAGCCACAAAGTAGATTCTTTGTGTCTCCTACCGGAAATACACCCGGGCATCAAATTATTGGCTTAGGAATGCCACAAAAAAACAAAATAATTCCATGTATTCAAGGCTTCATGGGGTGTGCAATTGATAGAAAATAAATCATTTTTTGGGTGAACTCCTCCTTTAACCTTTTGTGACTACATCACACTGCTAAGAACCATGCGTGGGCAGGCCGGCACCAAATGAACCCCATTCCGTCATGTCTCATTAGGACGCGCCTCACTAGCCAACACACAAGAGGAGGTTGAATGAACTGAAACCAGAGAAACCCCGAAACAATATGTTGGGAATTGATTGCATGAAACAATCACCTGTGCGTCCAGTCTCAACAGTGATGAGCTGTGGATTTTTGAGCCAGGGGGGCTCTATTTAATGACATCACATAGCCGATCAGCTCAGTGCTAGTTGAAATACTGCATTCAACATGTGATTTTTAACGTAATTATATTTCTTATTATTTAGTTGCATTGTTAATTTGTTGTTTTTATTTTTGTTTCAATGAATACATTATTTTATTTTCCTCACCCACACATAAGTACTTAAAATAATCAGACAACTTGTCTTTACTTGAATTACTTTTAAAAAAAGACTTAAATTGCTTTCAAAACAGTGGTTTTAAAACAATCATATGAACAGTAATAATAAGGGGATAACTTGGTGAGTGTCTGGTAGGCTACAGCAAGCTTGTTCTTGGGTCCTCTGCTAAGCCATTAACCCTTTCACACTCTGCAGTGCAGAGACTAGTTCAATTCAAGTCCACACATTCAATTCAAGTCCATGGCTTTTCTCCAGTAGCCTAATGTTATGAAAAGCAGCCAGGGTCTATTGTTTTAGGTGTTGAGGACGGCTCGCCGCTGATGGTGCGTGCTTGCTCGTGCATGTAGAGCAGGGGTTTTCAACGTTTTCAGGCCAAGGACCCCCTAGCTGAGAGAGAGATGAAGAAGGGACCCCCTCTATATTGTATTGTGTTTTATTTATTTTTACTTGGTCTGCTCATTTTCCCCTCTACACCAAACCTCTTTGCCAAAAATAGCAGATCTACAAGCCCACAACGCCTTGCAGCGCGAGGCGTTGTGGGCTTGTAGATCTGCTATTTTTGGTAAAGTTCTCCTCAGAATAGGGATGCTAGGGTTCAAGTGGTTAATGTAAAACATAAAAATCATTTCACACAAAGATTTGGTGGCCCCCCTGTAGTAACTCTGAGGACCCCCTAGGGGTCCCGGACCCCCTGTTGAAGACCCCTGATGTAGAGCTCCCAGCCCCCAGAGCTCCAGAGCTGTAGGGGGCGCCACCCCTGCGAGCCCCGCCCTATACCAGACTGTATACTGCAGATAACATTATAGTGTTCACCCTTCATCTGTATAAAACAGGGGTGTGTGAATTATTGCCAGTGGTATAAAGTAACCAAGTACATTTACTCAAGTAATGTTCTTGAGTGAAATGTTGAGGTCTTTTTGCTTTATTGGTGTGTTTCCAATTTTCAGTACTTTTACTTCTACTCCACTACATCTCAGAGGCAAATATTGTACTTTTACTCCACTACAATTATTTGAAAACTTTAGTTACTAGTTACTTTGTAGATTTTTATTATTATTGGAAAACATACATTAACCACTTCAGCCCTATATACATTTTGGCCATATCAATAAGTGAGCTTGTAGATATTTTCAAAATATTTGTATACATTTTATACATAATGAGTACTTTCTACTTTTGGTACTTTAAGTGCATGTTGATACCAATACGGATACCAATGTAGAGTACTCCTACATTGCAGTATTAATACTTTTACTTAAGTAACACATGTGAATACTTTTTCTACCACTGCTTATTGGCATCGCATCCTGTTCAGATCTCCCTCCACACAGCTGGTTCTAATGTAATATATTTCCATATAACATACATAGATGTAAGATGACTTCACTTCACAAGTAAGCTGCAGACAGAGAGGAGCCTGGTGGGGGTGACAATTAACATTGGCTATTGTTCTAGTTGATAGACATAGCGGCTATGCATTTGTCATCAAGGCTGACACTGTTCTTTTCCTGTTACAGTTGCAAATGTGGAAAGCCAGGGGAAGTGGGGGTTCACCTTTGAGGGCTGTCACACCCAACACGTACCTCCTCTTATTCTTTAGATCTCACTACTATAAATATACTGTAAAAATGTAAGCTTGGGGTGTGTGTGTCACTCCAAGCCGTCAGGCTGTGGAGGTGGCTGTGGAACTCTGTACTATGATGAAATAAACTGGAAGAAGTAACCTCACTATATGGAGTGATGTCTCATCCATTCTTCACCATTCATTCACATCTCTGGAACATCAAACTATCTTTACAATATGGCGTTGTTGGCAACTTCAATAGTAGGCTACATTAAAACCTGTAAACTGTGGTTTTAAGATACCACATATGGCGTTTAAGTCGGCAGTCGCGTTGGTTTGACTATCTGGGGAGCGGGACGCCGATCTCCAGAAAATGCTGAGCCAGGCGTCGAAAGGACATGCGCGGACGGGGCCTTGCGGTGGATGGAAGGATCATGCTATCTTCCTGCGACGTGGGGGGACCACTGCAAGGGGGGCCTCGGCACGACATGACGACAACTTTTCGGGGATCTACGGGGAGAGGCTCTCATCATGACCAGATCTAGGAGGCTGTAACGACTCATCTGACTGCACAACTTATCCTCTGCGGTCGCTAAAGGAGCGCGCTGCGGTGCTGACGGCAGAGCGGGGAACCTGTGGATCGACGGGGTTCTCTCGTGGCGGGTAATGTTGTGAGGATGGACGGGAGACAGCGGGTGCCAGCAGAACGTAGAACCGGCGATGAGGGGTTCTTCGTGGGGAGTGTGTTAACATTTTCTGCGATCGCAAGTAGAGCGTGCTGTTGTAAAAATTGCAGCTATCTGTTGGACAATCTGGAGAGACTGCACTGGGAAAGCGGCTGGGGCGAGAAAATGACATTGAGGGAGACTACAGAGAAACATTATCGAGCGGGACATTGTGCATACGGGACCTGAGGTTATATTTTTGTGATAATGGTGGGTTTAAACTGTGGAGCGAGGGCTGCCGTAGCGCAAGTGTTTGTGAGGAAGTGGTTTCACTCTCTGGTCTCTGGGGTTAAATGTGGATTTTTTTATTTTCGTTGAGTGCTGAGAACCGGGCGACTCCCGTGAGGTACATGCGGGCGATTCCCGTGAGATGTGTATGAGGGCGATTCCCTTATGTTTTATGTGTAACATTTTTCCCAGAGTTTGAAGGACTAACAGGGGGATCCTGCACGCTAATTGGAATCAAGGAATGAGTTTTCTGTCTATTTGTAAATCACCTTGTCACTGTACTATGTAATCTTGGTTCTTGTATGTGCATTGTTCTGTATTGGATGATTGTTTGCTATTTAGTGTTCCTGAATGTTTTATTTTTGTCCTGGTTGTGTTCCAGTCAGTTGTCATGGGGGGCGGTTCTTTGTTTTTCTTTTGGAAATATAAGTTTTTGCGGAAGACGTTTGGAGTCTCCCGTGGGGGGTCTGTAATATATTTCCATATAACATACATAGATGTAAGATGACTTCACTTCACAAGTAAGCTGCAGACAGAGAGGAGCCTGGTGGGGGTGACAATTAACATTGGCTATTGTTCTAGTTGATAGACATAGCGGCTATGCATTTGTCATCAAGGCTGACACCGTTCTTTTCCTGCCTCTTTACAGTTGCAAATGTGGAAAGCCAGGGGAAGTGGGGGTTCACCTTTGAGGGCTGTCACACCCAACACGTACCTCCTCTTATTCTTTAGATCTCACTACTATAAATATACTGTAAAATGTAAGCTTGGGGTGTGTGTGTCACTCCAAGCCGTCAGGCTGTGGAGGTGGCTGTGGAACTCTGTACTATGATGAAATAAACTGGAAGAAGTAACCTCACTATATGGAGTGATGTCTCATCCATTCTTCACCATTCATTCACATCTCTGGAACATCAAACTATCTTTACAATATGGCGTTGTTGGCAACATACAATAGTAGGCTACATTAAAACCTGTAAACTGTGGTTTTAAGATACCACACTAACTAATGAATGCTTTAACATCAAGCTCTGAAGTCACTGAACAATCACCATGATCAGAGCGTGATGGAACTCTGTCTCAGGTCTGGGCTACAGCTAAGAGCGAGTGTGAAGAGCCATTGATCATTAATATATATTCATGATCATTAATATGAACCAGCTGTGTGTAGGGTAAGTAGACAGACTAATGTGACACTTTTTGATTTCTGTCAGGTTGTGTTCCCACATTATTGTTGACTGATTGATAGATTGAATATTTATTAGGCAAAATGTAAAACAGTACAATTACATTTAAAATACTTTGTCTAAAAGGTCTGTCCCAAAAAGTCCTTGCAGTCTTGTTTCCATTAAGGTCCTTGGTATTCAATTCATAGTCTAATATGGTGGCACCAACAGTTGAAATATCAACACAAAAATACAGAAAAAATATCGCTATATGTACAAACAAAAACAAAAAAATGCAGAAAGAAGATAATACTATACGTACAAACAATGGTGGGGGGGGGATGCGAGTCAAAGCAATAATAACACTATATGTACAAACAATGGGGGGGGGGGGGGGGGGGGAATGGTACTTCCTCCTTTTTTGACTGAAAGGTGAATTTTCAGGGCTGATTTAAATGAGGCCAGCGGTTGGCAGTGCTGTAGAAGGAGAATTTGCCCATGTTTGTTTTATGGGTGGGTGGTACCAGATCGTTGTCAACACTCCCTCTAGTTTTGTGACTGACACAGAGATCACTCAAATGAATAGAATGACTGAAAACAGGAAATGATGCCCATAATTCACCCAAAGGCCTCCTGGCACACTGGAGGATACTGCATCCCTTCATCTGTGCAATACCTCACACCACCAGGAGAGGGAGCACCGGACTGTATACCACAGAAACAATAGGCTCTATGCACAGCAGCCATTTCATTGATTGAATACCTTGTTAAACAGTTTGTAAACAGTACAGTGGTACGATTAAACAATGATTGTAGGGCTTGTGTCCATTGTGGTCCTGGGTGTTACATTCATCAAGACATTTAAAGACATACAGATACAATAATATACAATATGTACAAGACATTAACGCTAGAAGCAATGAACGTATATGTTCAAAAAGCAGTTGGGACGGGGGGGGGTCATTTCTGGGGTTACAGATGTTTCTAGGGCTAGATAATGGCAGACAGACCCTTTCATGGCAGTTTTGAAGGAGGGTAAGGAGTTACACTGTTTGATGCTTGGTTGGACCACACGGACACATGACATCATCAACTTGCGACAGGAGTTGTCCCTATTGAGTAAAAGATGAACTATTTCTAAAATAAATACAATATTTAAGGTGTTTTTAATTTATCATTATTTATTTTAGTTATAGAGGGTAATAATAATGTATAAAGGCATATAAGTCTTATTAGCCAGGATCCTTAAAATCACTGAAACCCTACAGTATATATACTTCACCGACCGGGGTCCCCCAGGGCTCTGTACTTGGCCCGCTCCTTTCTTTCCTCCTCTACACCAAATATCTTTCCCCATAAAAGTAAATCTAGATAAGGATAAGGTACCTGGTTCAGTGGTTACATAGTGTGAGGAATTAACCCCTTGAAATAATCGCTACACAGGTGATTACAATTGTATGAATCGAAATGGTTTTATTACCCTTTAATCTAAGTTACAATTATGTATGAGTCTATTAACCAACCAGAATGAATTGTCATATACAAAAATAATACTCTACCAGCAGTTACAGTTCAATTCAGAGCTCTAAAGATACACTCCTCTAGAGCTAGTCGAGAAGTTTGTAATGCCCTAATATTATTTTCCAAGCGTTTATATGACTGGCATATACAGTAGATACTAAAACATTAATAAAAATCATCAACAGGAGTCGCTGTTGGTCCACCGTAGGGGATCGAGCAGGCGGCTCCCATCCCTTCTCGCGACCCATCGTTGGGGTGGGCAAGGACCCCCTCCCTGCTGTCTCACGGTCTCTCACGGCTGCCATGGGAGACGACCTTGGCTCCCTTCAGGGCATCTGTGGGCTGTATCTATCCTCCCTAAAACTCCTGCCTCGATAAGAGTTCTATGCAACTGTTATCTGAGTTTGGCTGAAGCACTGAGAATATATTTTAATTGTCTGTTTGCTTTAAACTGGCCTACTGACCTGTGATGTGCTAGCAGACATCCATTTTCACTCTAGCATTACAATATTAATATAAGATAGTTAAGACCACAAAACATTACTAACTTTATGAAATAATTTGAAGCACTATGACCATTAAAGTAATTTTGCCTGCAGTCAGTTGAAGTAAATTCTATGTAACACACCGTGGTTAAAATAACGTGGAATAAACGCAAGCCTTTAGTGGGGATGCAGAACAAAGGAGACTGATCCGTGGTGATAAGGTTCCTCCGTGTCTTTATTTGTCGACAAGGAGCAGAAAGGTTACTGCAAGGGGTCCAGAATTAGCAGCACACCGCCGCACACAAAGTCACAGGTTTTTATACACAAGATTTCAAAATACGCTCCTTGATTTCAGAGCCCCTCCTGTCCTCATTTTCAACCAATCACAGGCTGATCCGTCATGGCCGAGCGGATAGCCCACTGCGCATTTTAATAGGGTCACACAATGTCTGGGAATCAATTCAACAATAATCTGCTTTCAGTACAGAACCACATTTCACAATTAAGTTTCATTATGAGATTAATACTTTGCACATTATACACTTTAAAATGATACCAAGAATCATGTTCTCATTCATCTGTAAACAATAGTTACTCAATGAGGCTTCTAATAACGCAGGAATCAATTCAGAGTAGATACTTTTACTTCTCCTGGCTTCTATTTTAGTTAAAATCACACAGGCCATAGTTAAAGACTTTGTTCATTTTACTTCAGTATATGTTTTCACCCAGAATTAATAGTTACACAATCAAAGCAACTTTGTTTTTCATTCCAGTGACTTGAATAAACGTGTGATGGCTAGACCGACCGGCAGGCCTATGCTAAATAGAATACCATGGGGTCGAGCCTCAAAGCAAATGATCACAATGGAACAAAAGCTCCTCTTCCTGGTGTAAACACGAATCTCTTTTGTTAACCAAGGCAAGGTGATTCTCTTTGTCTCCTCAAACACCAATTTTGTTACTGTGACCGTCCCTCCAAGCAGATGGTTTATTGTCACAACACAGCAAATGGCCATATCTCTTTAAGGAACATTTTAAAGAACCTCAATTTAATCATTCTACTTGTACCAATTAAATAAGTCAAGTTGTGGCCTATTTTATGTATGATTATGGCTGGAATATACATCACAGTAAATCACTCGAGGAGAGAGAGAGAGAGAGAGAGAGAGAGAGAGAGAGAGAGAGAGAGAGAGAGAGAGAGAGAGAGAGAGACTACACACACATATAATTCAAAATGGTGGGCGATCTAAAGGTCAGAGGTCAAAAGTCAGACCACAAAAGTTGTCGGGCATGAAGAGACGCATGTGTGTATCGAAGTTTCATGGTTGTAGGTCAAACAGGGCATGAGTTGTACCTGTTCAAAGTTGGCACTTTCAATTGAGTGCTATAGCGCCACCCTTTGACGAATGAGTGTGAGAATTATTTCTTGGTAGTTTTTCATGAGCATCTACCATATGGCCGAGTTTCGTAAAAAGCGTATGCACGGTTAAGCCAGAACTGGCAAAAACAAGTATTTTTCAAACTGCTCAAAATTGCGGAAAATCTAAGGGCGGAGCGTAATGGTCAAATCGATACGTGTGTTCCTCATGAGTCAAGGCACATGTGTAAGCAAGTTTCACGACTTTCGGCCAAACGAGGCATGACTTATGCCTGTTTAAAGTCTGCATTTAAAAAAAATTGCTATAGCGCCCCCCTTTGGCCAATTGGAGTTCACTGATATTTGGAATGACCCTGTACATTTCTGCAAAGTTTCAAAGAAATGTGAGTCTGCATGTATGTTTTAGGCGCAGATGAATCATTTTCATAAAACTGCAATAGTTAAAATCTATGGAATCCTAGGATTTTGGAGCAATCTGCACGAAACGTTTAACACTTGAACTTTGGACCTCTGCCGACAACTTCTAGGCGGCGGAATTTCCGTAAGTGAAAAAATGCAGAAATTAGGAGCCAATGACTGTTTTTCATATAATTCAAAATGGTGGGAGATCTAAAGGTCAGAGGTCAAAAGTCAGAGTGTGAAAGTTGTTCAGCATGAGGAGACGCATATGTGTATCCAAGTTTCATGGCTGTAGGTCAAACAGGGCATGAGTTGTACCTGTTCAAAGTTGGCATTTTCAATTGAGTGCTATAGCGCCACCTTTGGACGAAAGATTGTGAGAATTATTTTTTGATCGTTTTTCATGACCATCTACCATATGGCCGAGTTTCGTAAAAAGCGACTGCACGGTTCAGCCAGAACTGCGAAAAGTGGCAGAAGAAAAAGAAGTAGTGACAGAATACTGCCAATAACAAAACAGGTCCAGAGCTGAGCTCTGGCCCTGTAATGACTAAAACTAAGACTAAATATATTGACAGTTCGTCAACAAATAAAAACTGGACTAAAATGGTTGTGAGGGACTGGTGGAGAAGAGATCCAGAAGAACTAAAAGACAAGTCATTTTATGCTTGGTTGTGCTCAGGTGTTGCGCTCTGAAAATAGCAGATCTACAGTCGCAGCGCAACGCGTTGTGAGCTTGTAGATCGGCTATTGTCAGCATGCAACCAAGTGTAAAATCAGCCATTACATTATTAGTCTACTAAATCAACTGTAGATTTAGTAGACTAAAATCTCATGATATTTAGTCGACTAAAACTAGACAAACTAAAACATTTCAGATGACTAAAACTAAATGGAATTTGATACAAAAGGCTGACTAAATCAACACTGCTGCAATGACAGCGTGGCATGCACTGGATTCAACGCATGCATCTGTCACAGTACGATTGGAGAACCAGCCAGATTGGAAAAGGTGCAAAACTCGAAGAAAACAAGCACTTCTTTTTCAAGCCGACTGGTTCTCCAATCATACTGTAACAGATCCACTAAAGCCATTGGTTCTCAAAGTGGGGTCCTTGTGGGGGAACCAAACAAAATGTGGTAATATAGCATCAACAATAATTTTAACCTTTTATACTTTGGCTATTCAAAAATATCAGATCTACAAGCTCTGGTATGAGCTTGTTGATCTGCCGTTTGTGAACATTTGTGCAAACCTTTGAATAAAACTATATATATTTTTTTAAGCAAACATTTGGAACTAAAATCTTTGCTTCTGGGGGGTCCCTGGAACAAAATATTTGAGATGGGGGTCCATGGCCAAATACACATTTTGGGGGTCCTTGGCATGAAAAGTTTGAGAACCACTGACTGCACTAAGCCACAAGTTTCACTATAGCGCTGTGAGGTGCTTGTGATGAAAACAGGTATTAAACTCATTTGTCAAAGTTGCAGTGAAAATGTTTGCTGCAAAAGCACAATCTGTTTCATTTCCTGACTTTTGAGACACGGAAATATACAAAGTAACTAAAGTTTCCATAGTAGGCCTGACCTCTAGTAGCCCAATAGTTAGTCGAGGGGTGTCTGAGCCGACTACCAATCTCTAGTCGAATCATAAAAAAAAAGTATGCCAAAAATAGGATATACATCATGATTTATTGGGAGAAACCAGTAGTAGATGTTACAGCATGCAGACACAGACAAAATGACTTTTGACTTTTCATCATAGGCAGAGGAACTACATGAACCCAGAGTCTCTGGATGCGTTAGATGTGATGGATTGGATCCAGGATTAGAGCCATGCAGCCCTGTACTGCCCCAGTCAGTAGGGAGGAGATGTGGCGCTGTGTATGACCCGTCTCATGGTTGTTTGGTAGATGTTGGAGATGATGGCTCCCATGAATGAGGCACGGTTACGTTTCGGTCTGTCTGAACCGGGCCTGGGGCCTGAACCGGGCCTCACCTCCACCTCACAACTATTGAGTCTCCCCTCGGTCTCTCTCAAAGTGTGCTGCGAGGCCTGAAGATTTTGCTGGCAAATAACCAACTCCTCCTCTTTCTGCCTCACAACACTCTCCAGCTCTTCATTTCTGTAAGATTATTATTTTATTTTTTTTAACAAAATATTTTCTCATGTTTACTATATACAATCTACAAAATTGAATCTTATAAAACTTTAATAAATTCAAGTTTCATGTTATTTACTATATACAATTCTACAAAATTCAATAACATGAAAACAGCGTGCCTGCACGAAGAAGCCATGAGCAGGACACAGCAAGGAGGGCCTGAGGCAAGTGGAGGAACTGGAGACGGAGCTCAGCGCCCTGCAGGAAGTCGGGAGGGAGGAGCAGAACAAACATCAGCAAGATCACGCTGCTCTAATTCTAAAGCGCTAAACGTAACTAGAGTTTTCAAATAATAGTAGAGTAAAGGCACAATATTTGAGATTTAGTAGAGTAGAAGTAACATTTTTTTAAATACTCCAGGAAAGAAAATCTAAATAAATTGGACTCGAGTACAGTACTTGAGTAAAATGTACTGAATTACTTCATGGTGTAAAGTAACTTTGCAACATGATCATAGCAACAAAAAAAACGAGTAAACATGGGCATCAGTCACTCTTACTTCAGACAGTTTGTTTGCAGTGGGTGTGGCTTGAAGGGCTGCTGTGGACTCGCCGACTAAACAAAGGAGAAACAAATTCATGTTACAATTTTATCACAACTTTTGATCGAATCTTATATTAACAGTTGTGCAAACTACAGAGGTAAAGTTATACAATAATGCTAAAAGGATAACACAAAGAACCTGAGGGCTTGTTTCCATTGTGGTCCCCCATGTATTCAATTCATCAAGATAATACTATACAATAAATACTGTATACATGTTCATCTTGTTTGACTGTGAGTCTGAGTCATTACTTAAGGTGTACCCTTTGAATAAAGTTTCTGCCACAGACTTCAGTTGTAGGGTCACTCTCCTGTGTGGTTTCTCATGCGTTTCTTCAAATGCAGACTCTTACAGCTGTGTGTGTGATTTGTCTTCTCAAAACTCTACCGTTAGGGAAGAGGAGTGTATTTTCCGAAGAAGGAGAACATTTCCATATTCAGAATTTAAATTTTACTCCATATGTAAAGTATGCATCTGGAGTAAAAATAAATAAATAATTGTACTTAAGTAGATGTAGTTCAATACTACAGTACAATCCTGTAGGAGTTGGGACCATCAACAACAGTGGTGTAAAACGTTTTTTTTTTTTTTTTACTTAAGTAAAAGTATCAATACTGCAATATGGAAGGCAAGTAAAAGTCCAAAATTGAAAACGTACTTGAGTATAAAAGTAAAAAAGTATTGGCATCACAATGTACTTAAAGTACCAAAAGTAAAAGTACTGTAGAATGTCCCATTTCAAGTTTTCAGATGCAAATAAATGCAACGCATTGAGAGCTTGTAGATCGGCTATTTTCAAATTGCCGAAATGTATATATATATATATATAGAGCTGAAGTGGTTAATGCATGTTTTGTGATAATCATCCAAATCTTCAAAGTAACTAAAGTTTTCAAATAAAAGTAGTAAAAGTACAATACTTGGATCTGAGATGTAGTGGAGTAGAGGTCAAATAATTGGAAATACTCAAGTAAAGTACAAATACCACAGAATTGTACTTAAGTACAGTACTTAATAAGTAAATGTAGTTAGTTACTTTCCACCACTGATCAACAATAATAAACCTGTTTGTCTTACCACAGTTATGTCGACAAGGGAGTCTGGATGTTCCCAACACCAGCGTGATGCATACAGTCTGCTTGTGAATCACCCTCGTTAATGACAGAGTTTATATAGAGCTGTGCTTTGTGGTGATTGGTTGATTGGCTGGCTGCACACACCCACTCACAGGTGAGAACCATGATGCAATGTAATCCAATTTCATCAACTGATCCAGAATGTTTTCTCCTCCTGGTGGTCAAGCTGTGTAATGAGCTCCTCCTTTCAGTCAGTGTGAAAACTCACCTCCTATCACTGTTCTTTATTTATATCACTTATTGTCTCCTATTCATTCATACATGTTAGTTATACTATGTGGATGAGTGTTGGTTACTTGGAGGGGGGGGGGATTGGGCTTCAACCAAGGGTGCCGATACTGTGGGTGCCTCAGGGCTAAAGCACCCAGGAGAAATGATGAACACCCATCACAAACTCATCACAAAAAAGAAAGAAATTCTGACATCTACACTTCATGAAGTACATTTTTGGTAACAAATTAACCAAATTAACCGCATTAAAGTTACAAAACCCCCCAAAAAGGTAACAAACCCAGGAAATAACCGCAACTTTTTGCGTGCGCACACACTGTCCGCACATGCACGCGTGCACAGTGAAAACTCTAAGTAATGGTTCTCAAACATTGTCATGTCAGGTAACCTAAAATATATCTAGGCTATTGCAGGACCCCCATCTATTTTTTTGCCAGGGACACGCATGAAAGAAGATTTTTCAAAATGTTTCAAGATTAATCAGAATGATTCAAAAATAGCAAATCTACAAGCTCAAAACAGGTAGTAATGGGACACATTACGTAGCTTATAGATCGGCTATTTTCAAAAAAAGATAACATTGGATTAAAGTGGTGAAACTGTTCCTCGTTTTGCTGTAAGGAGGAACTGCTTGCTGCAAATGTGATTGGTGGATGTTTACAGAAATAATGGTTTGTGGCCCCGATGAGGATGTGATAGGCAAAGGGTTTTATTTTCTTTTTTTCTTTGCTTACCAAGAATCATCAATCCAGACATCTATATATATATAATCATATATATAATCTATAATGTGCACAATAGGCAACAGTACATTTGGGAAGGCTTAAGGTTGTTACACACCGGCGAATATAGCGAATATACGCAAAATTCGGACTCGTTCCGAATAATTAAAAGACGCTTTTTCGCTTCGCTTTTTCGCTTTTTCGCTCCATGTACGGAGCCATTGACTTTATAAGGTTTTAAAAAAAACGCATTATTCGTACGAAAAAATCGCCCCGGTGTGTAAGGACCTTTAGCCTTCCATAGCCTACATTGCTCACCACCCCTGTATGACTGTAAATCACTGTCATCATCATCATCATCATCATTGTGTCTCTATTGTGTAAAGGTCAGTCCATCAGGACAGACCAGACTCTCCTGTATCCAGCTGTGTCTCCATGAAGAGTGACAAGTCCATGGATAAACGTATTAGGCTAGAATCCATCAGTAGGTCCTAAAGAAGCCTCATAAAAAATGTGGCGCTTTTATCCGCTTCGTTTCGATTATCTTGTTAAGCTCTCCCACTAACAGTCAAGAGCCATTGATCATTAATATGAACCAGATGTGTGGAGGGAGATGTTGTAGGGTAAGTAGACAGACTAATGTGATCCTTTTCTGATTTCTGTCAGCTTGTGTTCCCACATGATTGTTGACTGACATGAATCATTCACATGAATAGAATGAGTGACAACAGGAAATGATGCTCATAATTCACCCAAAGGCCTCCTGGTACACTGGAGGATACTGCATCCCTTCATCTGTGCAATACCTCACACCGCCAGGAGAGGGAGCACCGGACTGTATAGCCTACCACAGAAACAATAGTAGGCTCTATGCACAACAGCCATTTTGATTGAATACTTTGTTAACAGTTTGTAAACTAAATTACAGTGGTACAATTTAACAATGATTGTAGGGCTTGTTTCCATTGTGGTCCTGGGTGTTCAATTCATCAAGACATTTAAAGACATACAGATACAATCATGTACAATATGTACAAGACATTAACGCTAGAAGCAATGAACGTACGTATATGTACAAAAAGCAGTTGGGGGGGGGGGTTATTTCTGGGGTTAAAGATTTTTCTCGGGCTATTGACCAATGGCAGACAGGTGCTCTTTCTAGGGTAAGGAGGTACACTTTTTGATGGTTGTTGGAAGGGCGTTCCACATTTTGGTGGCATAGCAGTAGAACAAAATGTGTCCCCATGTCTGTGCTGAAACTGGATTGAGTGAGATCAGCGGAGCGCCCTCTGGTGTTGTGTTCCAGTGTGTGTCTTTCACGTTGTTGAAGAAGCACACCCCTGGTAGGTACAGGGGTGTGCCTGTTTTATGGAGAATCTTGAAGACCAGGCCCAATAAAATAAGTAGCTTTACTCTGTCCTCTACCCTGAGCCATCCCACCCTAACAAAACAAGCAGTGGTTAGGTGTATTCTAGGTGAGAGGCCAAGTAGAAAAGCCATATGGATACAATGTGGGCACCCTGACTCTGTTTGACCAGAATGGAACAGAGCCTTCATTAGTAAGGAGGAGGCCCAATTTATTTCCAATATGGCTGCTTGCTGTGCATCCTATTTACAATGTCTCTATTGGAAAAATGAATGGGTTCTGGAACGACGGAACCAGAAAATGTCCGCCACTGCTATTACCTATAGTGTCACGCAAAAGTAGCAAAACATAGCAGATCTACAAACTCTAAACGTGTCATGATGCGACGCGCTGTGAGCTTCTAGATCGGTTATTTTTGCTTTATTTATTTTTTTTAAATTACTTGGAAGTTGTTTAGTGTGACTGTGGGGTTTATAAATATTTAACCAATAAAAAGTATTAGCAAGCGCTTGTGACTAATAACTGCATTTGATCCATAGACGGATTTCCGCGCGACGTCATCACAGAGCAGAATGCGCAATCTGCGCATGCCCGGGTGAAAGGCGCGTTCGAAAATACAGCCCTGAGCGGCAGTGAGCGCACTGGCCAATACAAACTAATAGGCGAGTGTGCTCCGGTGCGTAATTTCCAAACGCACCCATAGGCTTCCCCCTCCTCTGCGCGGTCATATTCCTCTCATGTTTACTAACAGGAAACCCGTCTATAGGAACACAGGTTATTATTATTTTTAAAGTAAAGGTTTTGGACTTACAAAGTTATCATCTGCTCACATCTTTTATCTGACAAAAGGGGAACAGAGTTTGTCTTTTTAAGGAGCACGTTTTGGAAGATTTGGAACTGCATAAACTTACAGATCCAAAGGAAAATGTACCTTAAATAATTAAATACGTACTATACAATGTCACCAGAAGCAGGAATGTGTGTTTTCAACAAATCAAAGTGTCATATTCTTGGGTGCTTTTGGTGACATTACATGACTGACTGACTGAATGATTGACTGATGTATTGATTGATGGATTGATGGATTGATGGATTGATGGATTGATGGATTGATGGATTGATGGATTGATTGATTGATTGATGATTGATGATTGATTGATTGAATACTTTATTAACAAATTGCAAATAGTACAGTGGTACGATTATACAATGATGCTAAACGTCCTACAGTATAAGGCCTTGTTTCCATTGTGGTTCGTTTTTTGTCGCATTCCTGAGGCAATAATTTGATGACCAGTGTATTTCCGGTAGGAGACTCAAAGAGACTCCTTTGTGTCTCCTACCGGATACATAATCATCTTTATTATTATCATCAAATTCAATGCTTCATGGGGTGTGACGTGCGTAATTGATAAAATATAATACATTTATTTTTGGGTGAACTATCCCTTTAAGCTTAGAAGACTTTTCTAGGACCAGTTACAAATTGCAGACAGCTGCTCTTTTATGGCGGTTTTGAAGGAGGGTAATGAGTCATACTTTGTGATGTCTATTGGCAGGGCATTCCACATCGTCACCTTGCTAAACTAATGGCCTATGTCATTTTTTAAACGTTTTTCAGGAACAATAAAAAACTGATCCAAAACAGAACTATATGATATTTCTTAATCATTTCACCCAAAATGTTTAGAACAAATTATGACTATTTAAATAGAAATAACACTGTCTGTCAGTTATGTAACATAAGAGATTTAAATAGGTTTAAATAGGATTAAAAAAAGCAAAAGAAAATACAAAATGGCCTAAATCAGTAAATAATTTGGCTTAAGTCACAAAACCATGTGACTTAGGCCAAAACAAATGCCTATTTTGGCCTAAGTCACACTAGGGAGTTAGGCCATTACACTAAAAGGAGAGTGGACAGCATGATCCTTTTCAATTAGGAGATGGGCCATTTTACCAGAGGTGGTCAGTGTCATGAGGAGCTGACTTAGGCAAATATATAATTTTCCTCAAAAAATGACTTAGGCCATTAGTTTAGCAAGGTGACGACATGTTGGTGGCATAGAGACACACGGGCGGAAACGGAAGGCCTACAAATTCACGCCCACTTTTGAGACAGCGCTGCTACTCGGGGTCCGTTACAACGATGAACTGCAGCTCTCAATGCAATCTTTATGAGAGGCATTGTAAAATACCGTCATTTCATTGGTTAACTACTGAGGCTGTAGCGACTTTTTTGGTGTTCTAATAAAGTGTCCCATTTGTTTGATTTGTCCTTTTTAATGTCCCATATCTGTCATCTCGATATACTACCCACAATATACTATAATATACTCCATCAGTATGTCAAAACCGCTAGCATCGGAGATCTAGACTTTAAGTGGTCGCATGGTATATACGTCACGGACGCATCCCTTGAGGTTTTCAATACCCAGAAAACTGGCGAAAGTGGACGTTTTCAATATGTTTTGGTCATTATCTCTGGAACAGAAGGTCCAATCTGCTCAGTTCAAAGCTTGTTGGGTGCGTGACGTTGAGGACATTAAGCACGCAATGACACATTTTCGGGTTATTTGTTTTTTTTTAGGGGAGGCGAGATCTTAGTTGGGCAGGCGACCGCCTGTCCTGCCTCTACAGTGTACACCACTGGTCGGCGCTCGGCGCTCGTAAAGACAGTGATGTCACTGAAATGCGACAACTTGTCTGTCTGCCGTCTACCCTCTGCTGTGTTAACATTATGGGTAACTCGTTAAAGTGGCAAATTAAATGTGAAACACATCAACTATTAAGAAAACAAGAAGATATGTTGACAAAGACACTCCATACATTTGGAAACATATTTTTATTTAAATCAATATCGTCTCCAGTTAATGCAGGATAATTTTAAAAGTAGGCTAATTCTCATATCCTCTCATAGGGAATGCATTGAGAGCTGCAGTTCGTCGTTCTAACGGACCTCGAGTAGCGGCGCTATCTCAAAAGTGGGCGTGAATTTGTAGGCCTTCCGTTTCCGCCCGTGTGTCTCTATAGCAGTAGAAAAAAATGCAACCCTTTGTTTGTGCCGAATTTGGATTGAATGAGATAATTGCGGAGCTCCCTCTGGTGTTGTGCCTGTGTGTGTGTCTCACGTTATTGAAGTAGTTTGTTTGACAGGTACATGTGCATCCCTGATCCCTGTAGACCAGGCTCAAGTTGCTTTACTCTGTTCTCTAGCCTGTTTGTTTTGAGAGGACTGAAGCTTTTTGAAGCATAAAACAGCCACTAGATGGCAGTGTGTTTGTATGAGAACACCTCCTTCAGAGAACAAAAAAACATTTAAAAGGATCCCTGGCTAATAAGCCTTATGCCTTAATACGTTGTAATTGCCCTATATAACAAAACAACAACACAAATATTAACCTATTAATATACTATTATCATATTAACCTTAGTATTATAATGTTTTAGTTAACACATGCATTTCATACATTCCATAGGGCTAGACCACACATGGACACATGACATCATCAACTTGTGACCGACATTGCCCCTATTGAGTGAAAGACGAACTATTTCTAAAATAAATACAATATTTAAGGTGTTTTTAATTTATAATTTTAGTTATAGAGTATAATTCTAATGTATTAAGGCATATAAGTCTTATTAGCCAGGATCCTTTTAATCACTGAAACCCTACAGTATACATACTTCACCGACCGGGGTCCCCCAGGGCTCTGTACTTGGCCCGCTCCTTTCTTTCCTCCTCTACACCAAATATCTTTCCCTCTGCACCAAATATCTATGTGTGGTCCTCAAATATCTATCTCTACAAGCCCATGCATTGTGACGTGGTGTGAGCTTGCAGATCGTCTATTTTCAAGAATCTACTGTAGATGATTTATTTGTCTCTACACTCAGGTAGAAGCACAATGCTAGTAAGGTAAGGTCTCTACAGTATGTGTAACATCAATAAAACAATAACTAACTATAATGAAGAAAAGATAATAGAACTCAACAATGTGGAGCCAGAAGTAAAAATGTCATTAATTTTCTCCACAGAGAATCAACTATAATGTGTTAACAGTCCAATGTAGTCTTACTGTGTTCTGGTTGTAAAATAATGACATTTATGATGTCATGGAAAAATACTACAATACCCACAATTCTAAAGTGTAGCAGGGACGTCTCTGATTGGTGGAGCTCTCATTACCATGGAAATATAACCTTCCTGTGAATGGCTGCCACCCTAGATCCCATAGCCTGTAGATAGACACTATGGTTGAAAATCACTACCAGTCAACAACAATAATTTACAAAAGTGTTAACGATATAATAAATATATATAAAATAAATATAATAAAGGCAATGATTAAAGTTAAAAATGAACTTAAAGACGCACTGAAGTGACATTTTCGGTCATTTTGGGGGTCCTTGGCATGAAAAGTTTGAGAACCACTGACTGCACTAAGCCACAAGTTTCACTATAGCGCTGTGAGGTGCTTGTGATGAAAACAGGTATTAAACTCATTTGTCAAAGTTGCAGTGAAAATGTTTGCTGCAAAAGCACAATCTGTTTCATTTCCTGACTTTTGAGACACGGAAATATACAAAGTAACTAAAGTTTCCATAGTAGGCCTGACCTCTAGTAGCCCAATAGTTAGTCGAGGGGTGTCTGAGCCGACTACCAATCTCTAGTCGAATCATAAAAAAAAAGTATGCCAAAAATAGGATATACATCATGATTTATTGGGAGAAACCAGTAGTAGATGTTACAGCATGCAGACACAGACAAAATGACTTTTGACTTTTCATCATAGGCAGAGGAACTACATGAACCCAGAGTCTCTGGATGCGTTAGATGTGATGTGTGATGGATTGGATCCAGGATTAGAGCCATGCAGCCCTGTACTGCCCCAGTCAGTAGGGAGGAGATGTGGCGCTGTGTATGACCCGTCTCATGGTTGTTTGGTAGATGTTGGAGATGATGGCTCCCATGAATGAGGCACGGTTACGTTTCGGTCTGTCTGAACCGGGCCTGGGGCCTGAACCGGGCCTCACCTCCACCTCACAACTATTGAGTCTCCCCTCGGTCTCTCTCAAAGTGTGCTGCGAGGCCTGAAGATTTTGCTGGCAAATAACCAACTCCTCTTTCTGCCTCACAACACTCTCCAGCTCTTCATTTCTGTAAGATTATTATTTTATTTTTTTTAACAAAATATTTTCTCATGTTTACTATATACAATCTACAAAATTGAATCTTATAAAACTTTAATAAATTCAAGTTTCATGTTATTTACTATATACAATTCTACAAAATTCAATAACATGAAAACAGCGTGCCTGCACGAAGAAGCCATGAGCAGGACACAGCAAGGAGGGCCTGAGGCAAGTGGAGGAACTGGAGACGGAGCTCAGCGCCCTGCAGGAAGTCGGGAGGGAGGAGCAGAACAAACATCAGCAAGATCACGCTGCTCTAATTCTAAAGCGCTAAACGTAACTAGAGTTTTCAAATAATAGTAGAGTAAAGGCACAATATTTGAGATTTAGTAGAGTAGAAGTAACATTTTTTTAAATACTCCAGGAAAGAAAATCTAAATAAATTGGACTCGAGTACAGTACTTGAGTAAAATGTACTGAATTACTTCATGGTGTAAAGTAACTTTGCAACATGATCATAGCAACAAAAAAAACGAGTAAACATGGGCATCAGTCACTCTTACTTCAGACAGTTTGTTTGCAGTGGGTGTGGCTTGAAGGGCTGCTGTGGACTCGCCGACTAAACAAAGGAGAAACAAATTCATGTTACAATTTTATCACAACTTTTGATCGAATCTTATATTAACAGTTGTGCAAACTACAGAGGTAAAGTTATACAATAATGCTAAAAGGATAACACAAAGAACCTGAGGGCTTGTTTCCATTGTGGTCCCCCATGTATTCAATTCATCAAGATAATACTATACAATAAATACTGTATACATGTTCATCTTGTTTGACTGTGAGTCTGAGTCATTACTTAAGGTGTACCCTTTGAATAAAGTTTCTGCCACAGACTTCAGTTGTAGGGTCACTCTCGTGTGTGGTTTCTCATGCGTTTCTTCAAATGCAGACTCTTACAGCTGTGTGTGTGATTTGTCTTCTCAAAACTCTACCGTTAGGGAAGAGGAGTGTATTTTCCGAAGAAGGAGAACATTTCCATATTCAGAATTTAAATTTTACTCCATATGTAAAGTATGCATCTGGAGTAAAAATAAATAAATAATTGTACTTAAGTAGATGTAGTTCAATACTACAGTACAATCCTGTAGGAGTTGGGACCATCAACAACAGTGGTGTAAAACGTTTTTTTTTTTTTTTACTTAAGTAAAAGTATCAATACTGCAATATGGAAGGCAAGTAAAAGTCCAAAATTGAAAACGTACTTGAGTATAAAAGTAAAAAAGTATTGGCATCACAATGTACTTAAAGTACCAAAAGTAAAAGTACTGTAGAATGTCCCATTTCAAGTTTTCAGATGCAAATAAATGCAACGCATTGAGAGCTTGTAGATCGGCTATTTTCAAATTGCCGAAATGTATATATATATATATATATATAGAGCTGAAGTGGTTAATGCATGTTTTGTGATAATCATCCAAATCTTCAAAGTAACTAAAGTTTTCAAATAAAAGTAGTAAAAGTACAATACTTGGATCTGAGATGTAGTGGAGTAGAGGTCAAATAATTGGAAATACTCAAGTAAAGTACAAATACCACAGAATTGTACTTAAGTACAGTACTTAATAAGTAAATGTAGTTAGTTACTTTCCACCACTGATCAACAATAATAAACCTGTTTGTCTTACCACAGTTATGTCGACAAGGGAGTCTGGATGTTCCCAACACCAGCGTGATGCATACAGTCTGCTTGTGAATCACCCTCGTTAATGACAGAGTTTATATAGAGCTGTGCTTTGTGGTGATTGGTTGATTGGCTGGCTGCACACACCCACTCACAGGTGAGAACCATGATGCAATGTAATCCAATTTCATCAACTGATCCAGAATGTTTTCTCCTCCTGGTGGTCAAGCTGTGTAATGAGCTCCTCCTTTCAGTCAGTGTGAAAACTCACCTCCTATCACTGTTCTTTATTTATATCACTTATTGTCTCCTATTCATTCATACATGTTAGTTATACTATGTGGATGAGTGTTGGTTACTTGGAGGGGGGGGGGCTTGGGCTTCAACCAAGGGTGCCGATACTGTGGGTGCCTCAGGGCTAAAGCACCCAGGAGAAATGATGAACACCCATCACAAACTCATCACAAAAAAGAAAGAAATTCTGACATCTACACTTCATGAAGTACATTTTTGGTAACAAATTAACCAAATTAACCAAATTAACCGCATTAAAGTTACAAAACCCCCCAAAAAGGTAACAAACCCGGGAAATAACCGCAACTTTTTGCGTGCGCACACACTGTCCGCACATGCACGCGTGCACAGTGAAAACTCTAAGTAATGGTTCTCAAACATTGTCATGTCAGGTAACCTAAAATATATCTAGGCTATTGCAGGACCCCCATCTATTTTTTTGCCAGGGACACGCATGAAAGAAGATTTTTCAAAATGTTTCAAGATTAATCAGAATGATTCAAAAATAGCAAATCTACAAGCTCAAAACAGGTAGTAATGGGACACATTACGTAGCTTATAGATCGGCTATTTTCAAAAAAAGATAACATTGGATTAAAGTGGTGAAACTGTTCCTCGTTTTGCTGTAAGGAGGAACTGCTTGCTGCAAATGTGATTGGTGGATGTTTACAGAAATAATGGTTTGTGGCCCCGATGAGGATGTGATAGGCAAAGGGTTTTATTTTCTTTTTTTCTTTGCTTACCAAGAATCATCAATCCAGACATCTATATATATATAATCATATATATAATCTATAATGTGCACAATAGGCAACAGTACATTTGGGAAGGCTTAAGGTTGTTACACACCGGCGAATATAGCGAATATACGCAAAATTCGGACTCGTTCCGAATAATTAAAAGACGCTTTTTCGCTTCGCTTTTTCGCTTTTTCGCTCCATGTACGGAGCCATTGACTTTATAAGGTTTTAAAAAAAACGCATTATTCGCACGAAAAAATCGCCCCGGTGTGTAAGGACCTTTAGCCTTCCATAGCCTACATTGCTCACCACCCCTGTATGACTGTAAATCACTGTCATCATCATCATCATCATCATTGTGTCTCTATTGTGTAAAGGTCAGTCCATCAGGACAGACCAGACTCTCCTGTATCCAGCTGTGTCTCCATGAAGAGTGACAAGTCCATGGATAAACGTATTAGGCTAGAATCCATCAGTAGGTCCTAAAGAAGCCTCATAAAAAATGTGGCGCTTTTATCCGCTTCGTTTCGATTATCTTGTTAAGCTCTCCCACTAACAGTCAAGAGCCATTGATCATTAATATGAACCAGATGTGTGGAGGGAGATGTTGTAGGGTAAGTAGACAGACTAATGTGATCCTTTTCTGATTTCTGTCAGCTTGTGTTCCCACATGATTGTTGACTGACATGAATCATTCACATGAATAGAATGAGTGACAACAGGAAATGATGCTCATAATTCACCCAAAGGCCTCCTGGTACACTGGAGGATACTGCATCCCTTCATCTGTGCAATACCTCACACCGCCAGGAGAGGGAGCACCGGACTGTATAGCCTACCACAGAAACAATAGTAGGCTCTATGCACAACAGCCATTTTGATTGAATACTTTGTTAACAGTTTGTAAACTAAATTACAGTGGTACAATTTAACAATGATTGTAGGGCTTGTTTCCATTGTGGTCCTGGGTGTTCAATTCATCAAGACATTTAAAGACATACAGATACAATCATGTACAATATGTACAAGACATTAACGCTAGAAGCAATGAACGTACGTATATGTACAAAAAGCAGTTGGGGGGGGGGGTTATTTCTGGGGTTAAAGATTTTTCTCGGGCTATTGACCAATGGCAGACAGGTGCTCTTTCTAGGGTAAGGAGGTACACTTTTTGATGGTTGTTGGAAGGGCGTTCCACATTTTGGTGGCATAGCAGTAGAACAAAATGTGTCCCCATGTCTGTGCTGAAACTGGATTGAGTGAGATCAGCGGAGCGCCCTCTGGTGTTGTGTTCCAGTGTGTGTCTTTCACGTTGTTGAAGAAGCACACCCCTGGTAGGTACAGGGGTGTGCCTGTTTTATGGAGAATCTTGAAGACCAGGCCCAATAAAATAAGTAGCTTTACTCTGTCCTCTACCCTGAGCCATCCCACCCTAACAAAACAAGCAGTGGTTAGGTGTATTCTAGGTGAGAGGCCAAGTAGAAAAGCCATATGGATACAATGTGGGCACCCTGACTCTGTTTGACCAGAATGGAACAGAGCCTTCATTAGTAAGGAGGAGGCCCAATTTATTTCCAATATGGCTGCTTGCTGTGCATCCTATTTACAATGTCTCTATTGGAAAAATGAATGGGTTCTGGAACGACGGAACCAGAAAATGTCCGCCACTGCTATTACCTATAGTGTCACGCAAAAGTAGCAAAACATAGCAGATCTACAAGCTCTAAACGTGTCATGATGCGACGCGCTGTGAGCTTCTAGATCGGTTATTTTTGCTTTATTTATTTTTTTTAAATTACTTGGAAGTTGTTTAGTGTGACTGTGGGGTTTATAAATATTTAACCAATAAAAAGTATTAGCAAGCGCTTGTGACTAATAACTGCATTTGATCCATAGACGGATTTCCGCGCGACGTCATCACAGAGCAGAATGCGCAATCTGCGCATGCCCGGGTGAAAGGCGCGTTCGAAAATACAGCCCTGAGCGGCAGTGAGCGCACTGGCCAATACAAACTAATAGGCGAGTGTGCTCCGGTGCGTAATTTCCAAACGCACCCATAGGCTTCCCCCTCCTCTGCGCGGTCATATTCCTCTCATGTTTACTAACAGGAAACCCGTCTATAGGAACACAGGTTATTATTATTTTTAAAGTAAAGGTTTTGGACTTACAAAGTTATCATCTGCTCACATCTTTTATCTGACAAAAGGGGAACAGAGTTTGTCTTTTTAAGGAGCACGTTTTGGAAGATTTGGAACTGCATAAACTTACAGATCCAAAGGAAAATGTACCTTAAATAATTAAATACGTACTATACAATGTCACCAGAAGCAGGAATGTGTGTTTTCAACAAATCAAAGTGTCATATTCTTGGGTGCTTTTGGTGACATTACATGACTGACTGACTGAATGATTGACTGATGTATTGATTGATGGATTGATGGATTGATGGATTGATGGATTGATGGATTGATGGATTGATTGATTGATTGATTGATTGATGATTGATGATTGATTGATTGAATACTTTATTAACAAATTGCAAATAGTACAGTGGTACGATTATACAATGATGCTAAACGTCCTACAGTATAAGGCCTTGTTTCCATTGTGGTTCGGTTTTTGTCGCATTCCTGAGGCAATAATTTGATGACCAGTGTATTTCCGGTAGGAGACTCAAAGAGACTCCTTTGTGTCTCCTACCGGATACATAATCATCTTTATTATTATCATCAAATTCAATGCTTCATGGGGTGTGACGTGCGTAATTGATAAAATATAATACATTTATTTTTGGGTGAACTATCCCTTTAAGCTTAGAAGACTTTTCTAGGACCAGTTACAAATTGCAGACAGCTGCTCTTTTATGGCGGTTTTGAAGGAGGGTAATGAGTCATACTTTGTGATGTCTATTGGCAGGGCATTCCACATCGTCACCTTGCTAAACTAATGGCCTATGTCATTTTTTAAACGTTTTTCAGGAACAATAAAAAACTGATCCAAAACAGAACTATATGATATTTCTTAATCATTTCACCCAAAATGTTTAGAACAAATTATGACTATTTAAATAGAAATAACACTGTCTGTCAGTTATGTAACATAAGAGATTTAAATAGGTTTAAATAGGATTAAAAAAAGCAAAAGAAAATACAAAATGGCCTAAATCAGTAAATAATTTGGCTTAAGTCACAAAACCATGTGACTTAGGCCAAAACAAATGCCTATTTTGGCCTAAGTCACACTAGGGAGTTAGGCCATTACACTAAAAGGAGAGTGGACAGCATGATCCTTTTCAATTAGGAGATGGGCCATTTTACCAGAGGTGGTCAGTGTCATGAGGAGCTGACTTAGGCAAATATATAATTTTCCTCAAAAAATGACTTAGGCCATTAGTTTAGCAAGGTGACGACATGTTGGTGGCATAGAGACACACGGGCGGAAACGGAAGGCCTACAAATTCACGCCCACTTTTGAGACAGCGCTGCTACTCGGGGTCCGTTACAACGATGAACTGCAGCTCTCAATGCAATCTTTATGAGAGGCATTGTAAAATACCGTCATTTCATTGGTTAACTACTGAGGCTGTAGCGACTTTTTTGGTGTTCTAATAAAGTGTCCCATTTGTTTGATTTGTCCTTTTTAATGTCCCATATCTGTCATCTCGATATACTACCCACAATATACTATAATATACTCCATCAGTATGTCAAAACCGCTAGCATCGGAGATCTAGACTTTAAGTGGTCGCATGGTATATACGTCACGGACGCATCCCTTGAGGTTTTCAATACCCAGAAAACTGGCGAAAGTGGACGTTTTCAATATGTTTTGGTCATTATCTCTGGAACAGAAGGTCCAATCTGCTCAGTTCAAAGCTTGTTGGGTGCGTGACGTTGAGGACATTAAGCACGCAATGACACATTTTCGGGTTATTTGTTTTTTTTTAGGGGAGGCGAGATCTTAGTTGGGCAGGCGACCGCCTGTCCTGCCTCTACAGTGTACACCACTGGTCGGCGCTCGGCGCTCGTAAAGACAGTGATGTCACTGAAATGCGACAACTTGTCTGTCTGCCGTCTACCCTCTGCTGTGTTAACATTATGGGTAACTCGTTAAAGTGGCAAATTAAATGTGAAACACATCAACTATTAAGAAAACAAGAAGATATGTTGACAAAGACACTCCATACATTTGGAAACATATTTTTATTTAAATCAATATCGTCTCCAGTTAATGCAGGATAATTTTAAAAGTAGGCTAATTCTCATATCCTCTCATAGGGAATGCATTGAGAGCTGCAGTTCGTCGTTCTAACGGACCTCGAGTAGCGGCGCTATCTCAAAAGTGGGCGTGAATTTGTAGGCCTTCCGTTTCCGCCCGTGTGTCTCTATAGCAGTAGAAAAAAATGCAACCCTTTGTTTGTGCCGAATTTGGATTGAATGAGATAATTGCGGAGCTCCCTCTGGTGTTGTGCCTGTGTGTGTGTCTCACGTTATTGAAGTAGTTTGTTTGACAGGTACATGTGCATCCCTGATCCCTGTAGACCAGGCTCAAGTTGCTTTACTCTGTTCTCTAGCCTGTTTGTTTTGAGAGGACTGAAGCTTTTTGAAGCATAAAACAGCCACTAGATGGCAGTGTGTTTGTATGAGAACACCTCCTTCAGAGAACAAAAAAACATTTAAAAGGATCCCTGGCTAATAAGCCTTATGCCTTAATACGTTGTAATTGCCCTATATAACAAAACAACAACACAACTATTAACCTATTAATATACTATTATCATATTAACCTTAGTATTATAATGTTTTAGTTAACACATGCATTTCATACATTCCATAGGGCTAGACCACACATGGACACATGACATCATCAACTTGTGACCGACATTGCCCCTATTGAGTGAAAGACGAACTATTTCTAAAATAAATACAATATTTAAGGTGTTTTTAATTTATAATTTTAGTTATAGAGTATAATTCTAATGTATTAAGGCATATAAGTCTTATTAGCCAGGATCCTTTTAATCACTGAAACCCTACAGTATACATACTTCACCGACCGGGGTCCCCCAGGGCTCTGTACTTGGCCCGCTCCTTTCTTTCCTCCTCTACACCAAATATCTTTCCCTCTGCACCAAATATCTATGTGTGGTCCTCAAATATCTATCTCTACAAGCCCATGCATTGTGACGTGGTGTGAGCTTGCAGATCGTCTATTTTCAAGAATCTACTGTAGATGATTTATTTGTCTCTACACTCAGGTAGAAGCACAATGCTAGTAAGGTAAGGTCTCTACAGTATGTGTAACATCAATAAAACAATAACTAACTATAATGAAGAAAAGATAATAGAACTCAACAATGTGGAGCCAGAAGTAAAAATGTCATTAATTTTCTCCACAGAGAATCAACTATAATGTGTTAACAGTCCAATGTAGTCTTACTGTGTTCTGGTTGTAAAATAATGACATTTATGATGTCATGGAAAAATACTACAATACCCACAATTCTAAAGTGTAGCAGGGACGTCTCTGATTGGTGGAGCTCTCATTACCATGGAAATATAACCTTCCTGTGAATGGCTGCCACCCTAGATCCCATAGCCTGTAGATAGACACTATGGTTGAAAATCACTACCAGTCAACAACAATAATTTACAAAAGTGTTAACGATATAATAAATATATATAAAATAAATATAATAAAGGCAATGATTAAAGTTAAAAATGAACTTAAAGACGCACTGAAGTGACATTTTCGGTCATTTTGGGGGTCCTTGGCATGAAAAGTTTGAGAACCACTGACTGCACTAAGCCACAAGTTTCACTATAGCGCTGTGAGGTGCTTGTGATGAAAACAGGTATTAAACTCATTTGTCAAAGTTGCAGTGAAAATGTTTGCTGCAAAAGCACAATCTGTTTCATTTCCTGACTTTTGAGACACGGAAATATACAAAGTAACTAAAGTTTCCATAGTAGGCCTGACCTCTAGTAGCCCAATAGTTAGTCGAGGGGTGTCTGAGCCGACTACCAATCTCTAGTCGAATCATAAAAAAAAAGTATGCCAAAAATAGGATATACATCATGATTTATTGGGAGAAACCAGTAGTAGATGTTACAGCATGCAGACACAGACAAAATGACTTTTGACTTTTCATCATAGGCAGAGGAACTACATGAACCCAGAGTCTCTGGATGCGTTAGATGTGATGTGTGATGGATTGGATCCAGGATTAGAGCCATGCAGCCCTGTACTGCCCCAGTCAGTAGGGAGGAGATGTGGCGCTGTGTATGACCCGTCTCATGGTTGTTTGGTAGATGTTGGAGATGATGGCTCCCATGAATGAGGCACGGTTACGTTTCGGTCTGTCTGAACCGGGCCTGGGGCCTGAACCGGGCCTCACCTCCACCTCACAACTATTGAGTCTCCCCTCGGTCTCTCTCAAAGTGTGCTGCGAGGCCTGAAGATTTTGCTGGCAAATAACCAACTCCTCCTCTTTCTGCCTCACAACACTCTCCAGCTCTTCATTTCTGTAAGATTATTATTTTATTTTTTTTAACAAAATATTTTCTCATGTTTACTATATACAATCTACAAAATTGAATCTTATAAAACTTTAATAAATTCAAGTTTCATGTTATTTACTATATACAATTCTACAAAATTCAATAACATGAAAACAGCGTGCCTGCACGAAGAAGCCATGAGCAGGACACAGCAAGGAGGGCCTGAGGCAAGTGGAGGAACTGGAGACGGAGCTCAGCGCCCTGCAGGAAGTCGGGAGGGAGGAGCAGAACAAACATCAGCAAGATCACGCTGCTCTAATTCTAAAGCGCTAAACGTAACTAGAGTTTTCAAATAATAGTAGAGTAAAGGCACAATATTTGAGATTTAGTAGAGTAGAAGTAACATTTTTTTAAATACTCCAGGAAAGAAAATCTAAATAAATTGGACTCGAGTACAGTACTTGAGTAAAATGTACTGAATTACTTCATGGTGTAAAGTAACTTTGCAACATGATCATAGCAACAAAAAAAACGAGTAAACATGGGCATCAGTCACTCTTACTTCAGACAGTTTGTTTGCAGTGGGTGTGGCTTGAAGGGCTGCTGTGGACTCGCCGACTAAACAAAGGAGAAACAAATTCATGTTACAATTTTATCACAACTTTTGATCGAATCTTATATTAACAGTTGTGCAAACTACAGAGGTAAAGTTATACAATAATGCTAAAAGGATAACACAAAGAACCTGAGGGCTTGTTTCCATTGTGGTCCCCCATGTATTCAATTCATCAAGATAATACTATACAATAAATACTGTATACATGTTCATCTTGTTTGACTGTGAGTCTGAGTCATTACTTAAGGTGTACCCTTTGAATAAAGTTTCTGCCACAGACTTCAGTTGTAGGGTCACTCTCCTGTGTGGTTTCTCATGCGTTTCTTCAAATGCAGACTCTTACAGCTGTGTGTGTGATTTGTCTTCTCAAAACTCTACCGTTAGGGAAGAGGAGTGTATTTTCCGAAGAAGGAGAACATTTCCATATTCAGAATTTAAATTTTACTCCATATGTAAAGTATGCATCTGGAGTAAAAATAAATAAATAATTGTACTTAAGTAGATGTAGTTCAATACTACAGTACAATCCTGTAGGAGTTGGGACCATCAACAACAGTGGTGTAAAACGTTTTTTTTTTTTTTTTACTTAAGTAAAAGTATCAATACTGCAATATGGAAGGCAAGTAAAAGTCCAAAATTGAAAACGTACTTGAGTATAAAAGTAAAAAAGTATTGGCATCACAATGTACTTAAAGTACCAAAAGTAAAAGTACTGTAGAATGTCCCATTTCAAGTTTTCAGATGCAAATAAATGCAACGCATTGAGAGCTTGTAGATCGGCTATTTTCAAATTGCCGAAATGTATATATATATATATAGAGCTGAAGTGGTTAATGCATGTTTTGTGATAATCATCCAAATCTTCAAAGTAACTAAAGTTTTCAAATTAAAGTAGTAAAAGTACAATACTTGGATCTGAGATGTAGTGGAGTAGAGGTCAAATAATTGGAAATACTCAAGTAAAGTACAAATACCACAGAATTGTACTTAAGTACAGTACTTAATAAGTAAATGTAGTTAGTTACTTTCCACCACTGATCAACAATAATAAACCTGTTTGTCTTACCACAGTTATGTCGACAAGGGAGTCTGGATGTTCCCAACACCAGCGTGATGCATACAGTCTGCTTGTGAATCACCCTCGTTAATGACAGAGTTTATATAGAGCTGTGCTTTGTGGTGATTGGTTGATTGGCTGGCTGCACACACCCACTCACAGGTGAGAACCATGATGCAATGTAATCCAATTTCATCAACTGATCCAGAATGTTTTCTCCTCCTGGTGGTCAAGCTGTGTAATGAGCTCCTCCTTTCAGTCAGTGTGAAAACTCACCTCCTATCACTGTTCTTTATTTATATCACTTATTGTCTCCTATTCATTCATACATGTTAGTTATACTATGTGGATGAGTGTTGGTTACTTGGAGGGGGGGGGGCTTGGGCTTCAACCAAGGGTGCCGATACTGTGGGTGCCTCAGGGCTAAAGCACCCAGGAGAAATGATGAACACCCATCACAAACTCATCACAAAAAAGAAAGAAATTCTGACATCTACACTTCATGAAGTACATTTTTGGTAACAAATTAACCAAATTAACCAAATTAACCGCATTAAAGTTACAAAACCCCCCAAAAAGGTAACAAACCCGGGAAATAACCGCAACTTTTTGCGTGCGCACACACTGTCCGCACATGCACGCGTGCACAGTGAAAACTCTAAGTAATGGTTCTCAAACATTGTCATGTCAGGTAACCTAAAATATATCTAGGCTATTGCAGGACCCCCATCTATTTTTTTGCCAGGGACACGCATGAAAGAAGATTTTTCAAAATGTTTCAAGATTAATCAGAATGATTCAAAAATAGCAAATCTACAAGCTCAAAACAGGTAGTAATGGGACACATTACGTAGCTTATAGATCGGCTATTTTCAAAAAAAGATAACATTGGATTAAAGTGGTGAAACTGTTCCTCGTTTTGCTGTAAGGAGGAACTGCTTGCTGCAAATGTGATTGGTGGATGTTTACAGAAATAATGGTTTGTGGCCCCGATGAGGATGTGATAGGCAAAGGGTTTTATTTTCTTTTTTTCTTTGCTTACCAAGAATCATCAATCCAGACATCTATATATATATAATCATATATATAATCTATAATGTGCACAATAGGCAACAGTACATTTGGGAAGGCTTAAGGTTGTTACACACCGGCGAATATAGCGAATATACGCAAAATTCGGACTCGTTCCGAATAATTAAAAGACGCTTTTTCGCTTCGCTTTTTCGCTTTTTCGCTCCATGTACGGAGCCATTGACTTTATAAGGTTTTAAAAAAAACGCATTATTCGCACGAAAAAATCGCCCCGGTGTGTAAGGACCTTTAGCCTTCCATAGCCTACATTGCTCACCACCCCTGTATGACTGTAAATCACTGTCATCATCATCATCATCATCATTGTGTCTCTATTGTGTAAAGGTCAGTCCATCAGGACAGACCAGACTCTCCTGTATCCAGCTGTGTCTCCATGAAGAGTGACAAGTCCATGGATAAACGTATTAGGCTAGAATCCATCAGTAGGTCCTAAAGAAGCCTCATAAAAAATGTGGCGCTTTTATCCGCTTCGTTTCGATTATCTTGTTAAGCTCTCCCACTAACAGTCAAGAGCCATTGATCATTAATATGAACCAGATGTGTGGAGGGAGATGTTGTAGGGTAAGTAGACAGACTAATGTGATCCTTTTCTGATTTCTGTCAGCTTGTGTTCCCACATGATTGTTGACTGACATGAATCATTCACATGAATAGAATGAGTGACAACAGGAAATGATGCTCATAATTCACCCAAAGGCCTCCTGGTACACTGGAGGATACTGCATCCCTTCATCTGTGCAATACCTCACACCGCCAGGAGAGGGAGCACCGGACTGTATAGCCTACCACAGAAACAATAGTAGGCTCTATGCACAACAGCCATTTTGATTGAATACTTTGTTAACAGTTTGTAAACTAAATTACAGTGGTACAATTTAACAATGATTGTAGGGCTTGTTTCCATTGTGGTCCTGGGTGTTCAATTCATCAAGACATTTAAAGACATACAGATACAATCATGTACAATATGTACAAGACATTAACGCTAGAAGCAATGAACGTACGTATATGTACAAAAAGCAGTTGGGGGGGGGGGTTATTTCTGGGGTTAAAGATTTTTCTCGGGCTATTGACCAATGGCAGACAGGTGCTCTTTCTAGGGTAAGGAGGTACACTTTTTGATGGTTGTTGGAAGGGCGTTCCACATTTTGGTGGCATAGCAGTAGAACAAAATGTGTCCCCATGTCTGTGCTGAAACTGGATTGAGTGAGATCAGCGGAGCGCCCTCTGGTGTTGTGTTCCAGTGTGTGTCTTTCACGTTGTTGAAGAAGCACACCCCTGGTAGGTACAGGGGTGTGCCTGTTTTATGGAGAATCTTGAAGACCAGGCCCAATAAAATAAGTAGCTTTACTCTGTCCTCTACCCTGAGCCATCCCACCCTAACAAAACAAGCAGTGGTTAGGTGTATTCTAGGTGAGAGGCCAAGTAGAAAAGCCATATGGATACAATGTGGGCACCCTGACTCTGTTTGACCAGAATGGAACAGAGCCTTCATTAGTAAGGAGGAGGCCCAATTTATTTCCAATATGGCTGCTTGCTGTGCATCCTATTTACAATGTCTCTATTGGAAAAATGAATGGGTTCTGGAACGACGGAACCAGAAAATGTCCGCCACTGCTATTACCTATAGTGTCACGCAAAAGTAGCAAAACATAGCAGATCTACAAGCTCTAAACGTGTCATGATGCGACGCGCTGTGAGCTTCTAGATCGGTTATTTTTGCTTTATTTATTTTTTTTAAATTACTTGGAAGTTGTTTAGTGTGACTGTGGGGTTTATAAATATTTAACCAATAAAAAGTATTAGCAAGCGCTTGTGACTAATAACTGCATTTGATCCATAGACGGATTTCCGCGCGACGTCATCACAGAGCAGAATGCGCAATCTGCGCATGCCCGGGTGAAAGGCGCGTTCGAAAATACAGCCCTGAGCGGCAGTGAGCGCACTGGCCAATACAAACTAATAGGCGAGTGTGCTCCGGTGCGTAATTTCCAAACGCACCCATAGGCTTCCCCCTCCTCTGCGCGGTCATATTCCTCTCATGTTTACTAACAGGAAACCCGTCTATAGGAACACAGGTTATTATTATTTTTAAAGTAAAGGTTTTGGACTTACAAAGTTATCATCTGCTCACATCTTTTATCTGACAAAAGGGGAACAGAGTTTGTCTTTTTAAGGAGCACGTTTTGGAAGATTTGGAACTGCATAAACTTACAGATCCAAAGGAAAATGTACCTTAAATAATTAAATACGTACTATACAATGTCACCAGAAGCAGGAATGTGTGTTTTCAACAAATCAAAGTGTCATATTCTTGGGTGCTTTTGGTGACATTACATGACTGACTGACTGAATGATTGACTGATGTATTGATTGATGGATTGATGGATTGATGGATTGATGGATTGATGGATTGATTGATTGATTGATTGATTGATGATTGATGATTGATTGATTGAATACTTTATTAACAAATTGCAAATAGTACAGTGGTACGATTATACAATGATGCTAAACGTCCTACAGTATAAGGCCTTGTTTCCATTGTGGTTCGGTTTTTGTCGCATTCCTGAGGCAATAATTTGATGACCAGTGTATTTCCGGTAGGAGACTCAAAGAGACTCCTTTGTGTCTCCTACCGGATACATAATCATCTTTATTATTATCATCAAATTCAATGCTTCATGGGGTGTGACGTGCGTAATTGATAAAATATAATACATTTATTTTTGGGTGAACTATCCCTTTAAGCTTAGAAGACTTTTCTAGGACCAGTTACAAATTGCAGACAGCTGCTCTTTTATGGCGGTTTTGAAGGAGGGTAATGAGTCATACTTTGTGATGTCTATTGGCAGGGCATTCCACATCGTCACCTTGCTAAACTAATGGCCTATGTCATTTTTTAAACGTTTTTCAGGAACAATAAAAAACTGATCCAAAACAGAACTATATGATATTTCTTAATAATTTCACCCAAAATGTTTAGAACAAATTATGACTATTTAAATAGAAATAACACTGTCTGTCAGTTATGTAACATAAGAGATTTAAATAGGTTTAAATAGGATTAAAAAAAGCAAAAGAAAATACAAAATGGCCTAAATCAGTAAATAATTTGGCTTAAGTCACAAAACCATGTGACTTAGGCCAAAACAAATGCCTATTTTGGCCTAAGTCACACTAGGGAGTTAGGCCATTACACTAAAAGGAGAGTGGACAGCATGATCCTTTTCAATTAGGAGATGGGCCATTTTACCAGAGGTGGTCAGTGTCATGAGGAGCTGACTTAGGCAAATATATAATTTTCCTCAAAAAATGACTTAGGCCATTAGTTTAGCAAGGTGACGACATGTTGGTGGCATAGAGACACACGGGCGGAAACGGAAGGCCTACAAATTCACGCCCACTTTTGAGACAGCGCTGCTACTCGGGGTCCGTTACAACGATGAACTGCAGCTCTCAATGCAATCTTTATGAGAGGCATTGTAAAATACCGTCATTTCATTGGTTAACTACTGAGGCTGTAGCGACTTTTTTGGTGTTCTAATAAAGTGTCCCATTTGTTTGATTTGTCCTTTTTAATGTCCCATATCTGTCATCTCGATATACTACCCACAATATACTATAATATACTCCATCAGTATGTCAAAACCGCTAGCATCGGAGATCTAGACTTTAAGTGGTCGCATGGTATATACGTCACGGACGCATCCCTTGAGGTTTTCAATACCCAGAAAACTGGCGAAAGTGGACGTTTTCAATATGTTTTGGTCATTATCTCTGGAACAGAAGGTCCAATCTGCTCAGTTCAAAGCTTGTTGGGTGCGTGACGTTGAGGACATTAAGCACGCAATGACACATTTTCGGGTTATTTGTTTTTTTTTAGGGGAGGCGAGATCTTAGTTGGGCAGGCGACCGCCTGTCCTGCCTCTACAGTGTACACCACTGGTCGGCGCTCGGCGCTCGTAAAGACAGTGATGTCACTGAAATGCGACAACTTGTCTGTCTGCCGTCTACCCTCTGCTGTGTTAACATTATGGGTAACTCGTTAAAGTGGCAAATTAAATGTGAAACACATCAACTATTAAGAAAACAAGAAGATATGTTGACAAAGACACTCCATACATTTGGAAACATATTTTTATTTAAATCAATATCGTCTCCAGTTAATGCAGGATAATTTTAAAAGTAGGCTAATTCTCATATCCTCTCATAGGGAATGCATTGAGAGCTGCAGTTCGTCGTTCTAACGGACCTCGAGTAGCGGCGCTATCTCAAAAGTGGGCGTGAATTTGTAGGCCTTCCGTTTCCGCCCGTGTGTCTCTATAGCAGTAGAAAAAAATGCAACCCTTTGTTTGTGCCGAATTTGGATTGAATGAGATAATTGCGGAGCTCCCTCTGGTGTTGTGCCTGTGTGTGTGTCTCACGTTATTGAAGTAGTTTGTTTGACAGGTACATGTGCATCCCTGATCCCTGTAGACCAGGCTCAAGTTGCTTTACTCTGTTCTCTAGCCTGTTTGTTTTGAGAGGACTGAAGCTTTTTGAAGCATAAAACAGCCACTAGATGGCAGTGTGTTTGTATGAGAACACCTCCTTCAGAGAACAAAAAAACATTTAAAAGGATCCCTGGCTAATAAGCCTTATGCCTTAATACGTTGTAATTGCCCTATATAACAAAACAACAACACAAATATTAACCTATTAATATACTATTATCATATTAACCTTAGTATTATAATGTTTTAGTTAACACATGCATTTCATACATTCCATAGGGCTAGACCACACATGGACACATGACATCATCAACTTGTGACCGACATTGCCCCTATTGAGTGAAAGACGAACTATTTCTAAAATAAATACAATATTTAAGGTGTTTTTAATTTATAATTTTAGTTATAGAGTATAATTCTAATGTATTAAGGCATATAAGTCTTATTAGCCAGGATCCTTTTAATCACTGAAACCCTACAGTATACATACTTCACCGACCGGGGTCCCCCAGGGCTCTGTACTTGGCCCGCTCCTTTCTTTCCTCCTCTACACCAAATATCTTTCCCTCTGCACCAAATATCTATGTGTGGTCCTCAAATATCTATCTCTACAAGCCCATGCATTGTGACGTGGTGTGAGCTTGCAGATCGTCTATTTTCAAGAATCTACTGTAGATGATTTATTTGTCTCTACACTCAGGTAGAAGCACAATGCTAGTAAGGTAAGGTCTCTACAGTATGTGTAACATCAATAAAACAATAACTAACTATAATGAAGAAAAGATAATAGAACTCAACAATGTGGAGCCAGAAGTAAAAATGTCATTAATTTTCTCCACAGAGAATCAACTATAATGTGTTAACAGTCCAATGTAGTCTTACTGTGTTCTGGTTGTAAAATAATGACATTTATGATGTCATGGAAAAATACTACAATACCCACAATTCTAAAGTGTAGCAGGGACGTCTCTGATTGGTGGAGCTCTCATTACCATGGAAATATAACCTTCCTGTGAATGGCTGCCACCCTAGATCCCATAGCCTGTAGATAGACACTATGGTTGAAAATCACTACCAGTCAACAACAATAATTTACAAAAGTGTTAACGATATAATAAATATATATAAAATAAATATAATAAAGGCAATGATTAAAGTTAAAAATGAACTTAAAGACGCACTGAAGTGACATTTTCGGTCATTTTGGGGGTCCTTGGCATGAAAAGTTTGAGAACCACTGACTGCACTAAGCCACAAGTTTCACTATAGCGCTGTGAGGTGCTTGTGATGAAAACAGGTATTAAACTCATTTGTCAAAGTTGCAGTGAAAATGTTTGCTGCAAAAGCACAATCTGTTTCATTTCCTGACTTTTGAGACACGGAAATATACAAAGTAACTAAAGTTTCCATAGTAGGCCTGACCTCTAGTAGCCCAATAGTTAGTCGAGGGGTGTCTGAGCCGACTACCAATCTCTAGTCGAATCATAAAAAAAAAGTATGCCAAAAATAGGATATACATCATGATTTATTGGGAGAAACCAGTAGTAGATGTTACAGCATGCAGACACAGACAAAATGACTTTTGACTTTTCATCATAGGCAGAGGAACTACATGAACCCAGAGTCTCTGGATGCGTTAGATGTGATGTGTGATGGATTGGATCCAGGATTAGAGCCATGCAGCCCTGTACTGCCCCAGTCAGTAGGGAGGAGATGTGGCGCTGTGTATGACCCGTCTCATGGTTGTTTGGTAGATGTTGGAGATGATGGCTCCCATGAATGAGGCACGGTTACGTTTCGGTCTGTCTGAACCGGGCCTGGGGCCTGAACCGGGCCTCACCTCCACCTCACAACTATTGAGCCTGCCTCACAACACTCTCCAGCTCTTCATTTCTGTAAGATTATTATTATTTTTTTTTTAACAAAATATTTTCTCATGTTTACTATATACAATCTACAAAATTGAATCTTATAAAACTTTAATAAATTCAAGTTTCATGTTATTTACTATATACAATTCTACAAAATTCAATAACATGAAAACAGCGTGCCTGCACGAAGAAGCCATGAGCAGGACACAGCAAGGAGGGCCTGAGGCAAGTGGAGGAACTGGAGACGGAGCTCAGCGCCCTGCAGGAAGTCGGGAGGGAGGAGCAGAACAAACATCAGCAAGATCACGCTGCTCTAATTCTAAAGCGCTAAACGTAACTAGAGTTTTCAAATAATAGTAGAGTAAAGGCACAATATTTGAGATTTAGTAGAGTAGAAGTAACATTTTTTTAAATACTCCAGGAAAGAAAATCTAAATAAATTGGACTCGAGTACAGTACTTGAGTAAAATGTACTGAATTACTTCATGGTGTAAAGTAACTTTGCAACATGATCATAGCAACAAAAAAAACGAGTAAACATGGGCATCAGTCACTCTTACTTCAGACAGTTTGTTTGCAGTGGGTGTGGCTTGAAGGGCTGCTGTGGACTCGCCGACTAAACAAAGGAGAAACAAATTCATGTTACAATTTTATCACAACTTTTGATCGAATCTTATATTAACAGTTGTGCAAACTACAGAGGTAAAGTTATACAATAATGCTAAAAGGATAACACAAAGAACCTGAGGGCTTGTTTCCATTGTGGTCCCCCATGTATTCAATTCATCAAGATAATACTATACAATAAATACTGTATACATGTTCATCTTGTTTGACTGTGAGTCTGAGTCATTACTTAAGGTGTACCCTTTGAATAAAGTTTCTGCCACAGACTTCAGTTGTAGGGTCACTCTCCTGTGTGGTTTCTCATGCGTTTCTTCAAATGCAGACTCTTACAGCTGTGTGTGTGATTTGTCTTCTCAAAACTCTACCGTTAGGGAAGAGGAGTGTATTTTCCGAAGAAGGAGAACATTTCCATATTCAGAATTTAAATTTTACTCCATATGTAAAGTATGCATCTGGAGTAAAAATAAATAAATAATTGTACTTAAGTAGATGTAGTTCAATACTACAGTACAATCCTGTAGGAGTTGGGACCATCAACAACAGTGGTGTAAAACGTTTTTTTTTTTTTTTTACTTAAGTAAAAGTATCAATACTGCAATATGGAAGGCAAGTAAAAGTCCAAAATTGAAAACGTACTTGAGTATAAAAGTAAAAAAGTATTGGCATCACAATGTACTTAAAGTACCAAAAGTAAAAGTACTGTAGAATGTCCCATTTCAAGTTTTCAGATGCAAATAAATGCAACGCATTGAGAGCTTGTAGATCGGCTATTTTCAAATTGCCGAAATGTATATATATATATATATATAGAGCTGAAGTGGTTAATGCATGTTTTGTGATAATCATCCAAATCTTCAAAGTAACTAAAGTTTTCAAATAAAAGTAGTAAAAGTACAATACTTGGATCTGAGATGTAGTGGAGTAGAGGTCAAATAATTGGAAATACTCAAGTAAAGTACAAATACCACAGAATTGTACTTAAGTACAGTACTTAATAAGTAAATGTAGTTAGTTACTTTCCACCACTGATCAACAATAATAAACCTGTTTGTCTTACCACAGTTATGTCGACAAGGGAGTCTGGATGTTCCCAACACCAGCGTGATGCATACAGTCTGCTTGTGAATCACCCTCGTTAATGACAGAGTTTATATAGAGCTGTGCTTTGTGGTGATTGGTTGATTGGCTGGCTGCACACACCCACTCACAGGTGAGAACCATGATGCAATGTAATCCAATTTCATCAACTGATCCAGAATGTTTTCTCCTCCTGGTGGTCAAGCTGTGTAATGAGCTCCTCCTTTCAGTCAGTGTGAAAACTCACCTCCTATCACTGTTCTTTATTTATATCACTTATTGTCTCCTATTCATTCATACATGTTAGTTATACTATGTGGATGAGTGTTGGTTACTTGGAGGGGGGGGGGGCTTGGGCTTCAACCAAGGGTGCCGATACTGTGGGTGCCTCAGGGCTAAAGCACCCAGGAGAAATGATGAACACCCATCACAAACTCATCACAAAAAAGAAAGAAATTCTGACATCTACACTTCATGAAGTACATTTTTGGTAACAAATTAACCAAATTAACCGCATTAAAGTTACAAAACCCCCCAAAAAGGTAACAAACCCGGGAAATAACCGCAACTTTTTGCGTGCGCACACACTGTCCGCACATGCACGCGTGCACAGTGAAAACTCTAAGTAATGGTTCTCAAACATTGTCATGTCAGGTAACCTAAAATATATCTAGGCTATTGCAGGACCCCCATCTATTTTTTTGCCAGGGACACGCATGAAAGAAGATTTTTCAAAATGTTTCAAGATTAATCAGAATGATTCAAAAATAGCAAATCTACAAGCTCAAAACAGGTAGTAATGGGACACATTACGTAGCTTATAGATCGGCTATTTTCAAAAAAAGATAACATTGGATTAAAGTGGTGAAACTGTTCCTCGTTTTGCTGTAAGGAGGAACTGCTTGCTGCAAATGTGATTGGTGGATGTTTACAGAAATAATGGTTTGTGGCCCCGATGAGGATGTGATAGGCAAAGGGTTTTATTTTCTTTTTTTCTTTGCTTACCAAGAATCATCAATCCAGACATCTATATATATATAATCATATATATAATCTATAATGTGCACAATAGGCAACAGTACATTTGGGAAGGCTTAAGGTTGTTACACACCGGCGAATATAGCGAATATACGCAAAATTCGGACTCGTTCCGAATAATTAAAAGACGCTTTTTCGCTTCGCTTTTTCGCTTTTTCGCTCCATGTACGGAGCCATTGACTTTATAAGGTTTTAAAAAAAACGCATTATTCGCACGAAAAAATCGCCCCGGTGTGTAAGGACCTTTAGCCTTCCATAGCCTACATTGCTCACCACCCCTGTATGACTGTAAATCACTGTCATCATCATCATCATCATCATTGTGTCTCTATTGTGTAAAGGTCAGTCCATCAGGACAGACCAGACTCTCCTGTATCCAGCTGTGTCTCCATGAAGAGTGACAAGTCCATGGATAAACGTATTAGGCTAGAATCCATCAGTAGGTCCTAAAGAAGCCTCATAAAAAATGTGGCGCTTTTATCCGCTTCGTTTCGATTATCTTGTTAAGCTCTCCCACTAACAGTCAAGAGCCATTGATCATTAATATGAACCAGATGTGTGGAGGGAGATGTTGTAGGGTAAGTAGACAGACTAATGTGATCCTTTTCTGATTTCTGTCAGCTTGTGTTCCCACATGATTGTTGACTGACATGAATCATTCACATGAATAGAATGAGTGACAACAGGAAATGATGCTCATAATTCACCCAAAGGCCTCCTGGTACACTGGAGGATACTGCATCCCTTCATCTGTGCAATACCTCACACCGCCAGGAGAGGGAGCACCGGACTGTATAGCCTACCACAGAAACAATAGTAGGCTCTATGCACAACAGCCATTTTGATTGAATACTTTGTTAACAGTTTGTAAACTAAATTACAGTGGTACAATTTAACAATGATTGTAGGGCTTGTTTCCATTGTGGTCCTGGGTGTTCAATTCATCAAGACATTTAAAGACATACAGATACAATCATGTACAATATGTACAAGACATTAACGCTAGAAGCAATGAACGTACGTATATGTACAAAAAGCAGTTGGGGGGGGGGGTTATTTCTGGGGTTAAAGATTTTTCTCGGGCTATTGACCAATGGCAGACAGGTGCTCTTTCTAGGGTAAGGAGGTACACTTTTTGATGGTTGTTGGAAGGGCGTTCCACATTTTGGTGGCATAGCAGTAGAACAAAATGTGTCCCCATGTCTGTGCTGAAACTGGATTGAGTGAGATCAGCGGAGCGCCCTCTGGTGTTGTGTTCCAGTGTGTGTCTTTCACGTTGTTGAAGAAGCACACCCCTGGTAGGTACAGGGGTGTGCCTGTTTTATGGAGAATCTTGAAGACCAGGCCCAATAAAATAAGTAGCTTTACTCTGTCCTCTACCCTGAGCCATCCCACCCTAACAAAACAAGCAGTGGTTAGGTGTATTCTAGGTGAGAGGCCAAGTAGAAAAGCCATATGGATACAATGTGGGCACCCTGACTCTGTTTGACCAGAATGGAACAGAGCCTTCATTAGTAAGGAGGAGGCCCAATTTATTTCCAATATGGCTGCTTGCTGTGCATCCTATTTACAATGTCTCTATTGGAAAAATGAATGGGTTCTGGAACGACGGAACCAGAAAATGTCCGCCACTGCTATTACCTATAGTGTCACGCAAAAGTAGCAAAACATAGCAGATCTACAAGCTCTAAACGTGTCATGATGCGACGCGCTGTGAGCTTCTAGATCGGTTATTTTTGCTTTATTTATTTTTTTTAAATTACTTGGAAGTTGTTTAGTGTGACTGTGGGGTTTATAAATATTTAACCAATAAAAAGTATTAGCAAGCGCTTGTGACTAATAACTGCATTTGATCCATAGACGGATTTCCGCGCGACGTCATCACAGAGCAGAATGCGCAATCTGCGCATGCCCGGGTGAAAGGCGCGTTCGAAAATACAGCCCTGAGCGGCAGTGAGCGCACTGGCCAATACAAACTAATAGGCGAGTGTGCTCCGGTGCGTAATTTCCAAACGCACCCATAGGCTTCCCCCTCCTCTGCGCGGTCATATTCCTCTCATGTTTACTAACAGGAAACCCGTCTATAGGAACACAGGTTATTATTATTTTTAAAGTAAAGGTTTTGGACTTACAAAGTTATCATCTGCTCACATCTTTTATCTGACAAAAGGGGAACAGAGTTTGTCTTTTTAAGGAGCACGTTTTGGAAGATTTGGAACTGCATAAACTTACAGATCCAAAGGAAAATGTACCTTAAATAATTAAATACGTACTATACAATGTCACCAGAAGCAGGAATGTGTGTTTTCAACAAATCAAAGTGTCATATTCTTGGGTGCTTTTGGTGACATTACATGACTGACTGACTGAATGATTGACTGATGTATTGATTGATGGATTGATGGATTGATGGATTGATGGATTGATGGATTGATGGATTGATGGATTGATTGATTGATTGATTGATGATTGATGATTGATTGATTGAATACTTTATTAACAAATTGCAAATAGTACAGTGGTACGATTATACAATGATGCTAAACGTCCTACAGTATAAGGCCTTGTTTCCATTGTGGTTCGTTTTTTGTCGCATTTCTGAGGCAATAATTTGATGACCAGTGTATTTCCGGTAGGAGACTCAAAGAGACTCCTTTGTGTCTCCTACCGGATACATAATCATCTTTATTATTATCATCAAATTCAATGCTTCATGGGGTGTGACGTGCGTAATTGATAAAATATAATACATTTATTTTTGGGTGAACTATCCCTTTAAGCTTAGAAGACTTTTCTAGGACCAGTTACAAATTGCAGACAGCTGCTCTTTTATGGCGGTTTTGAAGGAGGGTAATGAGTCATACTTTGTGATGTCTATTGGCAGGGCATTCCACATCGTCACCTTGCTAAACTAATGGCCTATGTCATTTTTTAAACGTTTTTCAGGAACAATAAAAAACTGATCCAAAACAGAACTATATGATATTTCTTAATCATTTCACCCAAAATGTTTAGAACAAATTATGACTATTTAAATAGAAATAACACTGTCTGTCAGTTATGTAACATAAGAGATTTAAATAGGTTTAAATAGGATTAAAAAAAGCAAAAGAAAATACAAAATGGCCTAAATCAGTAAATAATTTGGCTTAAGTCACAAAACCATGTGACTTAGGCCAAAACAAATGCCTATTTTGGCCTAAGTCACACTAGGGAGTTAGGCCATTACACTAAAAGGAGAGTGGACAGCATGATCCTTTTCAATTAGGAGATGGGCCATTTTACCAGAGGTGGTCAGTGTCATGAGGAGCTGACTTAGGCAAATATATAATTTTCCTCAAAAAATGACTTAGGCCATTAGTTTAGCAAGGTGACGACATGTTGGTGGCATAGAGACACACGGGCGGAAACGGAAGGCCTACAAATTCACGCCCACTTTTGAGACAGCGCTGCTACTCGGGGTCCGTTACAACGATGAACTGCAGCTCTCAATGCAATCTTTATGAGAGGCATTGTAAAATACCGTCATTTCATTGGTTAACTACTGAGGCTGTAGCGACTTTTTTGGTGTTCTAATAAAGTGTCCCATTTGTTTGATTTGTCCTTTTTAATGTCCCATATCTGTCATCTCGATATACTACCCACAATATACTATAATATACTCCATCAGTATGTCAAAACCGCTAGCATCGGAGATCTAGACTTTAAGTGGTCGCATGGTATATACGTCACGGACGCATCCCTTGAGGTTTTCAATACCCAGAAAACTGGCGAAAGTGGACGTTTTCAATATGTTTTGGTCATTATCTCTGGAACAGAAGGTCCAATCTGCTCAGTTCAAAGCTTGTTGGGTGCGTGACGTTGAGGACATTAAGCACGCAATGACACATTTTCGGGTTATTTGTTTTTTTTTAGGGGAGGCGAGATCTTAGTTGGGCAGGCGACCGCCTGTCCTGCCTCTACAGTGTACACCACTGGTCGGCGCTCGGCGCTCGTAAAGACAGTGATGTCACTGAAATGCGACAACTTGTCTGTCTGCCGTCTACCCTCTGCTGTGTTAACATTATGGGTAACTCGTTAAAGTGGCAAATTAAATGTGAAACACATCAACTATTAAGAAAACAAGAAGATATGTTGACAAAGACACTCCATACATTTGGAAACATATTTTTATTTAAATCAATATCGTCTCCAGTTAATGCAGGATAATTTTAAAAGTAGGCTAATTCTCATATCCTCTCATAGGGAATGCATTGAGAGCTGCAGTTCGTCGTTCTAACGGACCTCGAGTAGCGGCGCTATCTCAAAAGTGGGCGTGAATTTGTAGGCCTTCCGTTTCCGCCCGTGTGTCTCTATAGCAGTAGAAAAAAATGCAACCCTTTGTTTGTGCCGAATTTGGATTGAATGAGATAATTGCGGAGCTCCCTCTGGTGTTGTGCCTGTGTGTGTGTCTCACGTTATTGAAGTAGTTTGTTTGACAGGTACATGTGCATCCCTGATCCCTGTAGACCAGGCTCAAGTTGCTTTACTCTGTTCTCTAGCCTGTTTGTTTTGAGAGGACTGAAGCTTTTTGAAGCATAAAACAGCCACTAGATGGCAGTGTGTTTGTATGAGAACACCTCCTTCAGAGAACAAAAAAACATTTAAAAGGATCCCTGGCTAATAAGCCTTATGCCTTAATACGTTGTAATTGCCCTATATAACAAAACAACAACACAAATATTAACCTATTAATATACTATTATCATATTAACCTTAGTATTATAATGTTTTAGTTAACACATGCATTTCATACATTCCATAGGGCTAGACCACACATGGACACATGACATCATCAACTTGTGACCGACATTGCCCCTATTGAGTGAAAGACGAACTATTTCTAAAATAAATACAATATTTAAGGTGTTTTTAATTTATAATTTTAGTTATAGAGTATAATTCTAATGTATTAAGGCATATAAGTCTTATTAGCCAGGATCCTTTTAATCACTGAAACCCTACAGTATACATACTTCACCGACCGGGGTCCCCCAGGGCTCTGTACTTGGCCCGCTCCTTTCTTTCCTCCTCTACACCAAATATCTTTCCCTCTGCACCAAATATCTATGTGTGGTCCTCAAATATCTATCTCTACAAGCCCATGCATTGTGACGTGGTGTGAGCTTGCAGATCGTCTATTTTCAAGAATCTACTGTAGATGATTTATTTGTCTCTACACTCAGGTAGAAGCACAATGCTAGTAAGGTAAGGTCTCTACAGTATGTGTAACATCAATAAAACAATAACTAACTATAATGAAGAAAAGATAATAGAACTCAACAATGTGGAGCCAGAAGTAAAAATGTCATTAATTTTCTCCACAGAGAATCAACTATAATGTGTTAACAGTCCAATGTAGTCTTACTGTGTTCTGGTTGTAAAATAATGACATTTATGATGTCATGGAAAAATACTACAATACCCACAATTCTAAAGTGTAGCAGGGACGTCTCTGATTGGTGGAGCTCTCATTACCATGGAAATATAACCTTCCTGTGAATGGCTGCCACCCTAGATCCCATAGCCTGTAGATAGACACTATGGTTGAAAATCACTACCAGTCAACAACAATAATTTACAAAAGTGTTAACGATATAATAAATATATATAAAATAAATATAATAAAGGCAATGATTAAAGTTAAAAATGAACTTAAAGACGCACTGAAGTGACATTTTCGGTCATTTTGGGGGTCCTTGGCATGAAAAGTTTGAGAACCACTGACTGCACTAAGCCACAAGTTTCACTATAGCGCTGTGAGGTGCTTGTGATGAAAACAGGTATTAAACTCATTTGTCAAAGTTGCAGTGAAAATGTTTGCTGCAAAAGCACAATCTGTTTCATTTCCTGACTTTTGAGACACGGAAATATACAAAGTAACTAAAGTTTCCATAGTAGGCCTGACCTCTAGTAGCCCAATAGTTAGTCGAGGGGTGTCTGAGCCGACTACCAATCTCTAGTCGAATCATAAAAAAAAAGTATGCCAAAAATAGGATATACATCATGATTTATTGGGAGAAACCAGTAGTAGATGTTACAGCATGCAGACACAGACAAAATGACTTTTGACTTTTCATCATAGGCAGAGGAACTACATGAACCCAGAGTCTCTGGATGCGTTAGATGTGATGTGTGATGGATTGGATCCAGGATTAGAGCCATGCAGCCCTGTACTGCCCCAGTCAGTAGGGAGGAGATGTGGCGCTGTGTATGACCCGTCTCATGGTTGTTTGGTAGATGTTGGAGATGATGGCTCCCATGAATGAGGCACGGTTACGTTTCGGTCTGTCTGAACCGGGCCTGGGGCCTGAACCGGGCCTCACCTCCACCTCACAACTATTGAGTCTCCCCTCGGTCTCTCTCAAAGTGTGCTGCGAGGCCTGAAGATTTTGCTGGCAAATAACCAACTCCTCTTTCTGCCTCACAACACTCTCCAGCTCTTCATTTCTGTAAGATTATTATTTTATTTTTTTTAACAAAATATTTTCTCATGTTTACTATATACAATCTACAAAATTGAATCTTATAAAACTTTAATAAATTCAAGTTTCATGTTATTTACTATATACAATTCTACAAAATTCAATAACATGAAAACAGCGTGCCTGCACGAAGAAGCCATGAGCAGGACACAGCAAGGAGGGCCTGAGGCAAGTGGAGGAACTGGAGACGGAGCTCAGCGCCCTGCAGGAAGTCGGGAGGGAGGAGCAGAACAAACATCAGCAAGATCACGCTGCTCTAATTCTAAAGCGCTAAACGTAACTAGAGTTTTCAAATAATAGTAGAGTAAAGGCACAATATTTGAGATTTAGTAGAGTAGAAGTAACATTTTTTTAAATACTCCAGGAAAGAAAATCTAAATAAATTGGACTCGAGTACAGTACTTGAGTAAAATGTACTGAATTACTTCATGGTGTAAAGTAACTTTGCAACATGATCATAGCAACAAAAAAAACGAGTAAACATGGGCATCAGTCACTCTTACTTCAGACAGTTTGTTTGCAGTGGGTGTGGCTTGAAGGGCTGCTGTGGACTCGCCGACTAAACAAAGGAGAAACAAATTCATGTTACAATTTTATCACAACTTTTGATCGAATCTTATATTAACAGTTGTGCAAACTACAGAGGTAAAGTTATACAATAATGCTAAAAGGATAACACAAAGAACCTGAGGGCTTGTTTCCATTGTGGTCCCCCATGTATTCAATTCATCAAGATAATACTATACAATAAATACTGTATACATGTTCATCTTGTTTGACTGTGAGTCTGAGTCATTACTTAAGGTGTACCCTTTGAATAAAGTTTCTGCCACAGACTTCAGTTGTAGGGTCACTCTCGTGTGTGGTTTCTCATGCGTTTCTTCAAATGCAGACTCTTACAGCTGTGTGTGTGATTTGTCTTCTCAAAACTCTACCGTTAGGGAAGAGGAGTGTATTTTCCGAAGAAGGAGAACATTTCCATATTCAGAATTTAAATTTTACTCCATATGTAAAGTATGCATCTGGAGTAAAAATAAATAAATAATTGTACTTAAGTAGATGTAGTTCAATACTACAGTACAATCCTGTAGGAGTTGGGACCATCAACAACAGTGGTGTAAAACGTTTTTTTTTTTTTTTTACTTAAGTAAAAGTATCAATACTGCAATATGGAAGGCAAGTAAAAGTCCAAAATTGAAAACGTACTTGAGTATAAAAGTAAAAAAGTATTGGCATCACAATGTACTTAAAGTACCAAAAGTAAAAGTACTGTAGAATGTCCCATTTCAAGTTTTCAAATGCAAATAAATGCAACGCATTGAGAGCTTGTAGATCGGCTATTTTCAAATTGCCGAAATGTATATATATATATATATATATATAGAGCTGAAGTGGTTAATGCATGTTTTGTGATAATCATCCAAATCTTCAAAGTAACTAAAGTTTTCAAATAAAAGTAGTAAAAGTACAATACTTGGATCTGAGATGTAGTGGAGTAGAGGTCAAATAATTGGAAATACTCAAGTAAAGTACAAATACCACAGAATTGTACTTAAGTACAGTACTTAATAAGTAAATGTAGTTAGTTACTTTCCACCACTGATCAACAATAATAAACCTGTTTGTCTTACCACAGTTATGTCGACAAGGGAGTCTGGATGTTCCCAACACCAGCGTGATGCATACAGTCTGCTTGTGAATCACCCTCGTTAATGACAGAGTTTATATAGAGCTGTGCTTTGTGGTGATTGGTTGATTGGCTGGCTGCACACACCCACTCACAGGTGAGAACCATGATGCAATGTAATCCAATTTCATCAACTGATCCAGAATGTTTTCTCCTCCTGGTGGTCAAGCTGTGTAATGAGCTCCTCCTTTCAGTCAGTGTGAAAACTCACCTCCTATCACTGTTCTTTATTTATATCACTTATTGTCTCCTATTCATTCATACATGTTAGTTATACTATGTGGATGAGTGTTGGTTACTTGGAGGGGGGGGGGGCTTGGGCTTCAACCAAGGGTGCCGATACTGTGGGTGCCTCAGGGCTAAAGCACCCAGGAGAAATGATGAACACCCATCACAAACTCATCACAAAAAAGAAAGAAATTCTGACATCTACACTTCATGAAGTACATTTTTGGTAACAAATTAACCAAATTAACCAAATTAACCGCATTAAAGTTACAAAACCCCCCAAAAAGGTAACAAACCCGGGAAATAACCGCAACTTTTTGCGTGCGCACACACTGTCCGCACATGCACGCGTGCACAGTGAAAACTCTAAGTAATGGTTCTCAAACATTGTCATGTCAGGTAACCTAAAATATATCTAGGCTATTGCAGGACCCCCATCTATTTTTTTGCCAGGGACACGCATGAAAGAAGATTTTTCAAAATGTTTCAAGATTAATCAGAATGATTCAAAAATAGCAAATCTACAAGCTCAAAACAGGTAGTAATGGGACACATTACGTAGCTTATAGATCGGCTATTTTCAAAAAAAGATAACATTGGATTAAAGTGGTGAAACTGTTCCTCGTTTTGCTGTAAGGAGGAACTGCTTGCTGCAAATGTGATTGGTGGATGTTTACAGAAATAATGGTTTGTGGCCCCGATGAGGATGTGATAGGCAAAGGGTTTTATTTTCTTTTTTTCTTTGCTTACCAAGAATCATCAATCCAGACATCTATATATATATAATCATATATATAATCTATAATGTGCACAATAGGCAACAGTACATTTGGGAAGGCTTAAGGTTGTTACACACCGGCGAATATAGCGAATATACGCAAAATTCGGACTCGTTCCGAATAATTAAAAGACGCTTTTTCGCTTCGCTTTTTCGCTTTTTCGCTCCATGTACGGAGCCATTGACTTTATAAGGTTTTAAAAAAAACGCATTATTCGCACGAAAAAATCGCCCCGGTGTGTAAGGACCTTTAGCCTTCCATAGCCTACATTGCTCACCACCCCTGTATGACTGTAAATCACTGTCATCATCATCATCATCATCATTGTGTCTCTATTGTGTAAAGGTCAGTCCATCAGGACAGACCAGACTCTCCTGTATCCAGCTGTGTCTCCATGAAGAGTGACAAGTCCATGGATAAACGTATTAGGCTAGAATCCATCAGTAGGTCCTAAAGAAGCCTCATAAAAAATGTGGCGCTTTTATCCGCTTCGTTTCGATTATCTTGTTAAGCTCTCCCACTAACAGTCAAGAGCCATTGATCATTAATATGAACCAGATGTGTGGAGGGAGATGTTGTAGGGTAAGTAGACAGACTAATGTGATCCTTTTCTGATTTCTGTCAGCTTGTGTTCCCACATGATTGTTGACTGACATGAATCATTCACATGAATAGAATGAGTGACAACAGGAAATGATGCTCATAATTCACCCAAAGGCCTCCTGGTACACTGGAGGATACTGCATCCCTTCATCTGTGCAATACCTCACACCGCCAGGAGAGGGAGCACCGGACTGTATAGCCTACCACAGAAACAATAGTAGGCTCTATGCACAACAGCCATTTTGATTGAATACTTTGTTAACAGTTTGTAAACTAAATTACAGTGGTACAATTTAACAATGATTGTAGGGCTTGTTTCCATTGTGGTCCTGGGTGTTCAATTCATCAAGACATTTAAAGACATACAGATACAATCATGTACAATATGTACAAGACATTAACGCTAGAAGCAATGAACGTACGTATATGTACAAAAAGCAGTTGGGGGGGGGGTTATTTCTGGGGTTAAAGATTTTTCTCGGGCTATTGACCAATGGCAGACAGGTGCTCTTTCTAGGGTAAGGAGGTACACTTTTTGATGGTTGTTGGAAGGGCGTTCCACATTTTGGTGGCATAGCAGTAGAACAAAATGTGTCCCCATGTCTGTGCTGAAACTGGATTGAGTGAGATCAGCGGAGCGCCCTCTGGTGTTGTGTTCCAGTGTGTGTCTTTCACGTTGTTGAAGAAGCACACCCCTGGTAGGTACAGGGGTGTGCCTGTTTTATGGAGAATCTTGAAGACCAGGCCCAATAAAATAAGTAGCTTTACTCTGTCCTCTACCCTGAGCCATCCCACCCTAACAAAACAAGCAGTGGTTAGGTGTATTCTAGGTGAGAGGCCAAGTAGAAAAGCCATATGGATACAATGTGGGCACCCTGACTCTGTTTGACCAGAATGGAACAGAGCCTTCATTAGTAAGGAGGAGGCCCAATTTATTTCCAATATGGCTGCTTGCTGTGCATCCTATTTACAATGTCTCTATTGGAAAAATGAATGGGTTCTGGAACGACGGAACCAGAAAATGTCCGCCACTGCTATTACCTATAGTGTCACGCAAAAGTAGCAAAACATAGCAGATCTACAAGCTCTAAACGTGTCATGATGCGACGCCCTGTGAGCTTCTAGATCGGTTATTTTTGCTTTATTTATTTTTTTTAAATTACTTGGAAGTTGTTTAGTGTGACTGTGGGGTTTATAAATATTTAACCAATAAAAAGTATTAGCAAGCGCTTGTGACTAATAACTGCATTTGATCCATAGACGGATTTCCGCGCGACGTCATCACAGAGCAGAATGCGCAATCTGCGCATGCCCGGGTGAAAGGCGCGTTCGAAAATACAGCCCTGAGCGGCAGTGAGCGCACTGGCCAATACAAACTAATAGGCGAGTGTGCTCCGGTGCGTAATTTCCAAACGCACCCATAGGCTTCCCCCTCCTCTGCGCGGTCATATTCCTCTCATGTTTACTAACAGGAAACCCGTCTATAGGAACACAGGTTATTATTATTTTTAAAGTAAAGGTTTTGGACTTACAAAGTTATCATCTGCTCACATCTTTTATCTGACAAAAGGGGAACAGAGTTTGTCTTTTTAAGGAGCACGTTTTGGAAGATTTGGAACTGCATAAACTTACAGATCCAAAGGAAAATGTACCTTAAATAATTAAATACGTACTATACAATGTCACCAGAAGCAGGAATGTGTGTTTTCAACAAATCAAAGTGTCATATTCTTGGGTGCTTTTGGTGACATTACATGACTGACTGACTGAATGATTGACTGATGTATTGATTGATGGATTGATGGATTGATGGATTGATGGATTGATGGATTGATTGATTGATTGATGATTGATGATTGATTGATTGAATACTTTATTAACAAATTGCAAATAGTACAGTGGTACGATTATACAATGATGCTAAACGTCCTACAGTATAAGGCCTTGTTTCCATTGTGGTTCGGTTTTTGTCGCATTCCTGAGGCAATAATTTGATGACCAGTGTATTTCCGGTAGGAGACTCAAAGAGACTCCTTTGTGTCTCCTACCGGATACATAATCATCTTTATTATTATCATCAAATTCAATGCTTCATGGGGTGTGACGTGCGTAATTGATAAAATATAATACATTTATTTTTGGGTGAACTATCCCTTTAAGCTTAGAAGACTTTTCTAGGACCAGTTACAAATTGCAGACAGCTGCTCTTTTATGGCGGTTTTGAAGGAGGGTAATGAGTCATACTTTGTGATGTCTATTGGCAGGGCATTCCACATCGTCACCTTGCTAAACTAATGGCCTATGTCATTTTTTAAACGTTTTTCAGGAACAATAAAAAACTGATCCAAAACAGAACTATATGATATTTCTTAATCATTTCACCCAAAATGTTTAGAACAAATTATGACTATTTAAATAGAAATAACACTGTCTGTCAGTTATGTAACATAAGAGATTTAAATAGGTTTAAATAGGATTAAAAAAAGCAAAAGAAAATACAAAATGGCCTAAATCAGTAAATAATTTGGCTTAAGTCACAAAACCATGTGACTTAGGCCAAAACAAATGCCTATTTTGGCCTAAGTCACACTAGGGAGTTAGGCCATTACACTAAAAGGAGAGTGGACAGCATGATCCTTTTCAATTAGGAGATGGGCCATTTTACCAGAGGTGGTCAGTGTCATGAGGAGCTGACTTAGGCAAATATATAATTTTCCTCAAAAAATGACTTAGGCCATTAGTTTAGCAAGGTGACGACATGTTGGTGGCATAGAGACACACGGGCGGAAACGGAAGGCCTACAAATTCACGCCCACTTTTGAGACAGCGCTGCTACTCGGGGTCCGTTACAACGATGAACTGCAGCTCTCAATGCAATCTTTATGAGAGGCATTGTAAAATACCGTCATTTCATTGGTTAACTACTGAGGCTGTAGCGACTTTTTTGGTGTTCTAATAAAGTGTCCCATTTGTTTGATTTGTCCTTTTTAATGTCCCATATCTGTCATCTCGATATACTACCCACAATATACTATAATATACTCCATCAGTATGTCAAAACCGCTAGCATCGGAGATCTAGACTTTAAGTGGTCGCATGGTATATACGTCACGGACGCATCCCTTGAGGTTTTCAATACCCAGAAAACTGGCGAAAGTGGACGTTTTCAATATGTTTTGGTCATTATCTCTGGAACAGAAGGTCCAATCTGCTCAGTTCAAAGCTTGTTGGGTGCGTGACGTTGAGGACATTAAGCACGCAATGACACATTTTCGGGTTATTTGTTTTTTTTTAGGGGAGGCGAGATCTTAGTTGGGCAGGCGACCGCCTGTCCTGCCTCTACAGTGTACACCACTGGTCGGCGCTCGGCGCTCGTAAAGACAGTGATGTCACTGAAATGCGACAACTTGTCTGTCTGCCGTCTACCCTCTGCTGTGTTAACATTATGGGTAACTCGTTAAAGTGGCAAATTAAATGTGAAACACATCAACTATTAAGAAAACAAGAAGATATGTTGACAAAGACACTCCATACATTTGGAAACATATTTTTATTTAAATCAATATCGTCTCCAGTTAATGCAGGATAATTTTAAAAGTAGGCTAATTCTCATATCCTCTCATAGGGAATGCATTGAGAGCTGCAGTTCGTCGTTCTAACGGACCTCGAGTAGCGGCGCTATCTCAAAAGTGGGCGTGAATTTGTAGGCCTTCCGTTTCCGCCCGTGTGTCTCTATAGCAGTAGAAAAAAATGCAACCCTTTGTTTGTGCCGAATTTGGATTGAATGAGATAATTGCGGAGCTCCCTCTGGTGTTGTGCCTGTGTGTGTGTCTCACGTTATTGAAGTAGTTTGTTTGACAGGTACATGTGCATCCCTGATCCCTGTAGACCAGGCTCAAGTTGCTTTACTCTGTTCTCTAGCCTGTTTGTTTTGAGAGGACTGAAGCTTTTTGAAGCATAAAACAGCCACTAGATGGCAGTGTGTTTGTATGAGAACACCTCCTTCAGAGAACAAAAAAACATTTAAAAGGATCCCTGGCTAATAAGCCTTATGCCTTAATACGTTGTAATTGCCCTATATAACAAAACAACAACACAAATATTAACCTATTAATATACTATTATCATATTAACCTTAGTATTATAATGTTTTAGTTAACACATGCATTTCATACATTCCATAGGGCTAGACCACACATGGACACATGACATCATCAACTTGTGACCGACATTGCCCCTATTGAGTGAAAGACGAACTATTTCTAAAATAAATACAATATTTAAGGTGTTTTTAATTTATAATTTTAGTTATAGAGTATAATTCTAATGTATTAAGGCATATAAGTCTTATTAGCCAGGATCCTTTTAATCACTGAAACCCTACAGTATACATACTTCACCGACCGGGGTCCCCCAGGGCTCTGTACTTGGCCCGCTCCTTTCTTTCCTCCTCTACACCAAATATCTTTCCCTCTGCACCAAATATCTATGTGTGGTCCTCAAATATCTATCTCTACAAGCCCATGCATTGTGACGTGGTGTGAGCTTGCAGATCGTCTATTTTCAAGAATCTACTGTAGATGATTTATTTGTCTCTACACTCAGGTAGAAGCACAATGCTAGTAAGGTAAGGTCTCTACAGTATGTGTAACATCAATAAAACAATAACTAACTATAATGAAGAAAAGATAATAGAACTCAACAATGTGGAGCCAGAAGTAAAAATGTCATTAATTTTCTCCACAGAGAATCAACTATAATGTGTTAACAGTCCAATGTAGTCTTACTGTGTTCTGGTTGTAAAATAATGACATTTATGATGTCATGGAAAAATACTACAATACCCACAATTCTAAAGTGTAGCAGGGACGTCTCTGATTGGTGGAGCTCTCATTACCATGGAAATATAACCTTCCTGTGAATGGCTGCCACCCTAGATCCCATAGCCTGTAGATAGACACTATGGTTGAAAATCACTACCAGTCAACAACAATAATTTACAAAAGTGTTAACGATATAATAAATATATATAAAATAAATATAATAAAGGCAATGATTAAAGTTAAAAATGAACTTAAAGACGCACTGAAGTGACATTTTCGGTCATTTTGGGGGTCCTTGGCATGAAAAGTTTGAGAACCACTGACTGCACTAAGCCACAAGTTTCACTATAGCGCTGTGAGGTGCTTGTGATGAAAACAGGTATTAAACTCATTTGTCAAAGTTGCAGTGAAAATGTTTGCTGCAAAAGCACAATCTGTTTCATTTCCTGACTTTTGAGACACGGAAATATACAAAGTAACTAAAGTTTCCATAGTAGGCCTGACCTCTAGTAGCCCAATAGTTAGTCGAGGGGTGTCTGAGCCGACTACCAATCTCTAGTCGAATCATAAAAGAAAAGTATGCCAAAAATAGGATATACATCATGATTTATTGGGAGAAACCAGTAGTAGATGTTACAGCATGCAGACACAGACAAAATGACTTTTGACTTTTCATCATAGGCAGAGGAACTACATGAACCCAGAGTCTCTGGATGCGTTAGATGTGATGTGTGATGGATTGGATCCAGGATTAGAGCCATGCAGCCCTGTACTGCCCCAGTCAGTAGGGAGGAGATGTGGCGCTGTGTATGACCCGTCTCATGGTTGTTTGGTAGATGTTGGAGATGATGGCTCCCATGAATGAGGCACGGTTACGTTTCGGTCTGTCTGAACCGGGCCTGGGGCCTGAACCGGGCCTCACCTCCACCTCACAACTATTGAGCCTGCCTCACAACACTCTCCAGCTCTTCATTTCTGTAAGATTATTATTTTATTTTTTTTAACAAAATATTTTCTCATGTTTACTATATACAATCTACAAAATTGAATCTTATAAAACTTTAATAAATTCAAGTTTCATGTTATTTACTATATACAATTCTACAAAATTCAATAACATGAAAACAGCGTGCCTGCACGAAGAAGCCATGAGCAGGACACAGCAAGGAGGGCCTGAGGCAAGTGGAGGAACTGGAGACGGAGCTCAGCGCCCTGCAGGAAGTCGGGAGGGAGGAGCAGAACAAACATCAGCAAGATCACGCTGCTCTAATTCTAAAGCGCTAAACGTAACTAGAGTTTTCAAATAATAGTAGAGTAAAGGCACAATATTTGAGATTTAGTAGAGTAGAAGTAACATTTTTTTAAATACTCCAGGAAAGAAAATCTAAATAAATTGGACTCGAGTACAGTACTTGAGTAAAATGTACTGAATTACTTCATGGTGTAAAGTAACTTTGCAACATGATCATAGCAACAAAAAAAACAAGTAAACATGGGCATCAGTCACTCTTACTTCAGACAGTTTGTTTGCAGTGGGTGTGGCTTGAAGGGCTGCTGTGGACTCGCCGACTAAACAAAGGAGAAACAAATTCATGTTACAATTTTATCACAACTTTTGATCGAATCTTATATTAACAGTTGTGCAAACTACAGAGGTAAAGTTATACAATAATGCTAAAAGGATAACACAAAGAACCTGAGGGCTTGTTTCCATTGTGGTCCCCCATGTATTCAATTCATCAAGATAATACTATACAATAAATACTGTATACATGTTCATCTTGTTTGACTGTGAGTCTGAGTCATTACTTAAGGTGTACCCTTTGAATAAAGTTTCTGCCACAGACTTCAGTTGTAGGGTCACTCTCCTGTGTGGTTTCTCATGCGTTTCTTCAAATGCAGACTCTTACAGCTGTGTGTGTGATTTGTCTTCTCAAAACTCTACCGTTAGGGAAGAGGAGTGTATTTTCCGAAGAAGGAGAACATTTCCATATTCAGAATTTAAATTTTACTCCATATGTAAAGTATGCATCTGGAGTAAAAATAAATAAATAAATAATTGTACTTAAGTAGATGTAGTTCAATACTACAGTACAATCCTGTAGGAGTTGGGACCATCAACAACAGTGGTGTAAAACTTTTTTTTTTTTTTTTACTTAAGTAAAAGTATCAATACTGCAATATGGAAGGCAAGTAAAAGTCCAAAATTGAAAACGTACTTGAGTATAAAAGTAAAAAAGTATTGGCATCACAATGTACTTAAAGTACCAAAAGTAAAAGTACTGTAGAATGTCCCATTTCAAGTTTTCAAATGCAAATAAATGCAACGCATTGAGAGCTTGTAGATCGGCTATTTTCAAATTGCCGAAATGTATATATATATATATAGAGCTGAAGTGGTTAATGCATGTTTTGTGATAATCATCCAAATCTTCAAAGTAACTAAAGTTTTCAAATAAAAGTAGTAAAAGTACAATACTTGGATCTGAGATGTAGTGGAGTAGAGGTCAAATAATTGGAAATACTCAAGTAAAGTACAAATACCACAGAATTGTACTTAAGTACAGTACTTAATAAGTAAATGTAGTTAGTTACTTTCCACCACTGATCAACAATAATAAACCTGTTTGTCTTACCACAGTTATGTCGACAAGGGAGTCTGGATGTTCCCAACACCAGCGTGATGCATACAGTCTGCTTGTGAATCACCCTCGTTAATGACAGAGTTTATATAGAGCTGTGCTTTGTGGTGATTGGTTGATTGGCTGGCTGCACACACCCACTCACAGGTGAGAACCATGATGCAATGTAATCCAATTTCATCAACTGATCCAGAATGTTTTCTCCTCCTGGTGGTCAAGCTGTGTAATGAGCTCCTCCTTTCAGTCAGTGTGAAAACTCACCTCCTATCACTGCTCTTTATTTATATCACTTATTGTCTCCTATTCATTCATACATGTTAGTTATACTATGTGGATGAGTGTTGGTTACTTGGAGGGGGGGGGCTTGGGCTTCAACCAAGGGTGCCGATACTGTGGGTGCCTCAGGGCTAAAGCACCCAGGAGAAATGATGAACACCCATCACAAACTCATCACAAAAAAGAAAGAAACTCTGACATCTACACTTCATGAAGTACATTTTTGGTAACAAATTAACCAAATTAACCAAATTAACCGCATTAAAGTTACAAAACCCCCAAAAAAGATAACAAACCCGGGAAATAACCGCAACTTTTTGCGTGCGCACACACTGTCCGCACATGCACGTGTGCACAGTGAAAACTCTAAGTAATGGTTCTCAAACATTGTCATGTCAGGTAACCTAAAATATATCTAGGCTATTGCAGGACCCCCATCTATTTTTTTGCCAGGGACACGCATGAAAGAAGATTTTTCAAAATGTTTCAAGATTAATCAGAATGATTCAAAAATAGCAAATCTACAAGCTCAAAACAGGTAGTAATGGGACACATTACGTAGCTTATAGATCGGCTATTTTCAAAAAAAGATAACATTGGATTAAAGTGGTGAAACTGTTCCTCGTTTTGCTGTAAGGAGGAACTGCTTGCTGCAAATGTGATTGGTGGATGTTTACAGAAATAATGGTTTGTGGCCCCGATGAGGATGTGATAGGCAAAGGGTTTTATTTTCTTTTTTTCTTTGCTTACCAAGAATCATCAATCCAGACATCTATATATATATAATCATATATATAATCTATAATGTGCACAATAGGCAACAGTACATTTGGGAAGGCTTAAGGTTGTTACACACCGGCGAATATAGCGAATATACGCAAAATTCGGACTCGTTCCGAATAATTAAAAGACGCTTTTTCGCTTCGCTTTTTCGCTTTTTCGCTCCATGTACGGAGCCATTGACTTTATAAGGTTTTAAAAAAAACGCATTATTCGCACGAAAAAATCGCCCCGGTGTGTAAGGACCTTTAGCCTTCCATAGCCTACATTGCTCACCACCCCTGTATGACTGTAAATCACTGTCATCATCATCATCATCATCATTGTGTCTCTATTGTGTAAAGGTCAGTCCATCAGGACAGACCAGACTCTCCTGTATCCAGCTGTGTCTCCATGAAGAGTGACAAGTCCATGGATAAACGTATTAGGCTAGAATCCATCAGTAGGTCCTAAAGAAGCCTCATAAAAAATGTGGCGCTTTTATCCGCTTCGTTTCGATTATCTTGTTAAGCTCTCCCACTAACAGTCAAGAGCCATTGATCATTAATATGAACCAGATGTGTGGAGGGAGATGTTGTAGGGTAAGTAGACAGACTAATGTGATCCTTTTCTGATTTCTGTCAGCTTGTGTTCCCACATGATTGTTGACTGACATGAATCATTCACATGAATAGAATGAGTGACAACAGGAAATGATGCTCATAATTCACCCAAAGGCCTCCTGGTACACTGGAGGATACTGCATCCCTTCATCTGTGCAATACCTCACACCGCCAGGAGAGGGAGCACCGGACTGTATAGCCTACCACAGAAACAATAGTAGGCTCTATGCACAACAGCCATTTTGATTGAATACTTTGTTAACAGTTTGTAAACTAAATTACAGTGGTACAATTTAACAATGATTGTAGGGCTTGTTTCCATTGTGGTCCTGGGTGTTCAATTCATCAAGACATTTAAAGACATACAGATACAATCATGTACAATATGTACAAGACATTAACGCTAGAAGCAATGAACGTACGTATATGTACAAAAAACAGTTGGGGGGGGGGGGTTATTTCTGGGGTTAAAGATTTTTCTCGGGCTATTGACCAATGGCAGACAGGTGCTCTTTCTAGGGTAAGGAGGTACACTTTTTGATGGTTGTTGGAAGGGCGTTCCACATTTTGGTGGCATAGCAGTAGAACAAAATGTGTCCCCATGTCTGTGCTGAAACTGGATTGAGTGAGATCAGCGGAGCGCCCTCTGGTGTTGTGTTCCAGTGTGTGTCTTTCACGTTGTTGAAGAAGCACACCCCTGGTAGGTACAGGGGTGTGCCTGTTTTATGGAGAATCTTGAAGACCAGGCCCAATAAAATAAGTAGCTTTACTCTGTCCTCTACCCTGAGCCATCCCACCCTAACAAAACAAGCAGTGGTTAGGTGTATTCTAGGTGAGAGGCCAAGTAGAAAAGCCATATGGATACAATGTGGGCACCCTGACTCTGTTTGACCAGAATGGAACAGAGCCTTCATTAGTAAGGAGGAGGCCCAATTTATTTCCAATATGGCTGCTTGCTGTGCATCCTATTTACAATGTCTCTATTGGAAAAATGAATGGGTTCTGGAACGACGGAACCAGAAAATGGCCGCCACTGCTATTACCTATAGTGTCACGCAAAAGTAGCAAAACATAGCAGATCTACAAGCTCTAAACGTGTCATGATGCGACGCGCTGTGAGCTTCTAGATCGGTTATTTTTGCTTTATTTTATTTTTTTAAATTACTTGGAAGTTGTTTAGTGTGACTGTGGGGTTTATAAATATTTAACCAATAAAAAGTATTAGCAAGCGCTTGTGACTAATAACTGCATTTGATCCATAGACGGATTTCCGCGCGACGTCATCACAGAGCAGAATGCGCAATCTGCGCATGCCCGGGTGAAAGGCGCGTTCGAAAATACAGCCCTGAGCGGCAGTGAGCGCACTGGCCAATACAAACTAATAGGCGAGTGTGCTCCGGTGCGTAATTTCCAAACGCACCCATAGGCTTCCCCCTCCTCTGCGCGGTCATATTCCTCTCATGTTTACTAACAGGAAACCCGTCTATAGGAACACAGGTTATTATTATTTTTAAAGTAAAGGTTTTGGACTTACAAAGTTATCATCTGCTCACATCTTTTATCTGACAAAAGGGGAACAGAGTTTGTCTTTTTAAGGAGCACGTTTTGGAAGATTTGGAACTGCATAAACTTACAGATCCAAAGGAAAATGTACCTTAAATAATTAAATACGTACTATACAATGTCACCAGAAGCAGGAATGTGTGTTTTCAACAAATCAAAGTGTCATATTCTTGGGTGCTTTTGGTGACATTACATGACTGACTGACTGAATGATTGACTGATGTATTGATTGATGGATTGATGGATTGATGGATTGATGGATTGATGGATTGATGGATTGATTGATTGATTGATTGATTGATGATTGATGATTGATTGATTGAATACTTTATTAACAAATTGCAAATAGTACAGTGGTACGATTATACAATGATGCTAAACGTCCTACAGTATAAGGCCTTGTTTCCATTGTGGTTCGGTTTTTGTCGCATTCCTGAGGCAATAATTTGATGACCAGTGTATTTCCGGTAGGAGACTCAAAGAGACTCCTTTGTGTCTCCTACCGGATCATAATCATCTTTATTATTATCATCAAATTCAATGCTTCATGGGGTGTGACGTGCGTAATTGATAAAATATAATACATTTATTTTTGGGTGAACTATCCCTTTAAGCTTAGAAGACTTTTCTAGGACCAGTTACAAATTGCAGACAGCTGCTCTTTTATGGCGGTTTTGAAGGAGGGTAATGAGTCATACTTTGTGATGTCTATTGGCAGGGCATTCCACATCGTCACCTTGCTAAACTAATGGCCTATGTCATTTTTTAAACGTTTTTCAGGAACAATAAAAAACTGATCCAAAACAGAACTATATGATATTTCTTAATCATTTCACCCAAAATGTTTAGAACAAATTATGACTATTTAAATAGAAATAACACTGTCTGTCAGTTATGTAACATAAGAGATTTAAATAGGTTTAAATAGGATTAAAAAAAGCAAAAGAAAATACAAAATGGCCTAAATCAGTAAATAATTTGGCTTAAGTCACAAAACCATGTGACTTAGGCCAAAACAAATGCCTATTTTGGCCTAAGTCACACTAGGGAGTTAGGCCATTACACTAAAAGGAGAGTGGACAGCATGATCCTTTTCAATTAGGAGATGGGCCATTTTACCAGAGGTGGTCAGTGTCATGAGGAGCTGACTTAGGCAAATATATAATTTTCCTCAAAAAATGACTTAGGCCATTAGTTTAGCAAGGTGACGACATGTTGGTGGCATAGAGACACACGGGCGGAAACGGAAGGCCTACAAATTCACGCCCACTTTTGAGACAGCGCTGCTACTCGGGGTCCGTTACAACGATGAACTGCAGCTCTCAATGCAATCTTTATGAGAGGCATTGTAAAATACCGTCATTTCATTGGTTAACTACTGAGGCTGTAGCGACTTTTTTGGTGTTCTAATAAAGTGTCCCATTTGTTTGATTTGTCCTTTTTAATGTCCCATATCTGTCATCTCGATATACTACCCACAATATACTATAATATACTCCATCAGTATGTCAAAACCGCTAGCATCGGAGATCTAGACTTTAAGTGGTCGCATGGTATATACGTCACGGACGCATCCCTTGAGGTTTTCAATACCCAGAAAACTGGCGAAAGTGGACGTTTTCAATATGTTTTGGTCATTATCTCTGGAACAGAAGGTCCAATCTGCTCAGTTCAAAGCTTGTTGGGTGCGTGACGTTGAGGACATTAAGCACGCAATGACACATTTTCGGGTTATTTGTTTTTTTTTAGGGGAGGCGAGATCTTAGTTGGGCAGGCGACCGCCTGTCCTGCCTCTACAGTGTACACCACTGGTCGGCGCTCGGCGCTCGTAAAGACAGTGATGTCACTGAAATGCGACAACTTGTCTGTCTGCCGTCTACCCTCTGCTGTGTTAACATTATGGGTAACTCGTTAAAGTGGCAAATTAAATGTGAAACACATCAACTATTAAGAAAACAAGAAGATATGTTGACAAAGACACTCCATACATTTGGAAACATATTTTTATTTAAATCAATATCGTCTCCAGTTAATGCAGGATAATTTTAAAAGTAGGCTAATTCTCATATCCTCTCATAGGGAATGCATTGAGAGCTGCAGTTCGTCGTTCTAACGGACCTCGAGTAGCGGCGCTATCTCAAAAGTGGGCGTGAATTTGTAGGCCTTCCGTTTCCGCCCGTGTGTCTCTATAGCAGTAGAAAAAAATGCAACCCTTTGTTTGTGCCGAATTTGGATTGAATGAGATAATTGCGGAGCTCCCTCTGGTGTTGTGCCTGTGTGTGTGTCTCACGTTATTGAAGTAGTTTGTTTGACAGGTACATGTGCATCCCTGATCCCTGTAGACCAGGCTCAAGTTGCTTTACTCTGTTCTCTAGCCTGTTTGTTTTGAGAGGACTGAAGCTTTTTGAAGCATAAAACAGCCACTAGATGGCAGTGTGTTTGTATGAGAACACCTCCTTCAGAGAACAAAAAAACATTTAAAAGGATCCCTGGCTAATAAGCCTTATGCCTTAATACGTTGTAATTGCCCTATATAACAAAACAACAACACAAATATTAACCTATTAATATACTATTATCATATTAACCTTAGTATTATAATGTTTTAGTTAACACATGCATTTCATACATTCCATAGGGCTAGACCACACATGGACACATGACATCATCAACTTGTGACCGACATTGCCCCTATTGAGTGAAAGACGAACTATTTCTAAAATAAATACAATATTTAAGGTGTTTTTAATTTATAATTTTAGTTATAGAGTATAATTCTAATGTATTAAGGCATATAAGTCTTATTAGCCAGGATCCTTTTAATCACTGAAACCCTACAGTATACATACTTCACCGACCGGGGTCCCCCAGGGCTCTGTACTTGGCCCGCTCCTTTCTTTCCTCCTCTACACCAAATATCTTTCCCTCTGCACCAAATATCTATGTGTGGTCCTCAAATATCTATCTCTACAAGCCCATGCATTGTGACGTGGTGTGAGCTTGCAGATCGTCTATTTTCAAGAATCTACTGTAGATGATTTATTTGTCTCTACACTCAGGTAGAAGCACAATGCTAGTAAGGTAAGGTCTCTACAGTATGTGTAACATCAATAAAACAATAACTAACTATAATGAAGAAAAGATAATAGAACTCAACAATGTGGAGCCAGAAGTAAAAATGTCATTAATTTTCTCCACAGAGAATCAACTATAATGTGTTAACAGTCCAATGTAGTCTTACTGTGTTCTGGTTGTAAAATAATGACATTTATGATGTCATGGAAAAATACTACAATACCCACAATTCTAAAGTGTAGCAGGGACGTCTCTGATTGGTGGAGCTCTCATTACCATGGAAATATAACCTTCCTGTGAATGGCTGCCACCCTAGATCCCATAGCCTGTAGATAGACACTATGGTTGAAAATCACTACCAGTCAACAACAATAATTTACAAAGGTGTTAACGATATAATAAATATATATAAAATAAATATAATAAAGGCAATGATTAAAGTTAAAAATGAACTTAAAGACGCACTGAAGTGACATTTTCGGTCATTTTATTTTGAAGGTTCAGCCTGAAATGTCGGCTCAACGACTCTAAACCAATCAGAAGGTCCCATCCCTTCAGGCTATGGGACGTACTTGGATCTCAATCACTTCAGCCGTGCGGCACACGGCTAATGTTTGTTTACAAGTGAGAGAGAGACGGCCAGTGAAGCACGTTTGCTACTACCTGGCTTATTTCTAACCTATAATGTTTTCAGATACATATTTTAGTGTGCAGATGAAGTTTAAAATGAGTAATACACTCATCTTCAATGAGATTCAAAACGGAGTATCTCTGTAATTAAAATCAGCTGTGTTTGAAGAACGTGCAGCTATGGGAATCAAACAGGTGCATGTAATCAAGATTCATTTATTTTCATGAAGGCTGTGTTATGTCATCACGCAGCACGTTTTCGTTTACAGGAAGTAATTAAGATTGGCTTTTTAGGGACTTTAGATGTAAAAATACACATTTTTATTTTTTTTTCATTTTTTTTGGCATCTATTGGTAGGTATGCCCATATGATGACCACGGATATGCTCTAAAAGTGTGAAAAACATATATATATATTTCACTACACCTTTAAGCTAAACAATTGTTTTGGTTGGAATCACTGGAAAGGTATGTGCAATGGTTGATGGGAGAAGTAGTTCCTTCAATCTACAAATATGTACTCAGTCTAGATTCATTATATTTGGATTAATTATTGTAATGTATAAACTGTGATCACCTGTAACAGAGATACACATTTATTTTAATTTAATGTTGTGCCAGTGAGTAAAAAGGCAGACAGCTGCATTCTTTCACTGCTTCCAGGGCAGGGAGTGATTTCTGAGAAATGGCCTGATCTGCTGGAGCACGCGCGTGCACACACACACACGCACACACACGCACACACCGCTTCCTGTTAACACCCACTCACGAGAACAAGCCCACAGTTAGTCAAAACTACTACTCAGGGTACAAACAGACATGTCCGTTCGCGACGGAACGAACGGCCGGAAGTCCCATCCACTCCCATGTTTAAAAAAAACGGATAAAACGGACGCGATCCGGTCCGGAAAAAGCACATCCGTGTTCCGCTTTTCATTGAGTAACAGACAGAAATGGCCGGATCCGGAACAAGAGCTTCCGTTTCGTAGCGACCCGTTTTCCGCCAGCAAACGGAGATGTCTGTTTGTACCCAGAGGGGACATGTCCCCATCCCCCATCTTAGGAAAAATACCCTCCCCCACAACCTATATATATAAACACAACAATATGATTTCAATAACATTTAAAATATGCAGTGAAAACACACTGCTAATTATAGACACTTCTTTGTGCGTCGTCAACTTTCAAAATGTTGTGACACCCCCCTCTTCCTTTGCCTCACAATGGTGTGTGTGTGTGTGTGTGTGTGTGTGTGTGTGTGTGTGTGTGTGTGTGTGTGTGTGTGTGTGTGTGTGTGTGTGTGTGTGTGTGTGTGTGTGTGGTGAAGTCCAGATGTGTGAGTCATACTGTTCATAGCACAGTGTCTCCTCCACTGTGTGTAGAGTTGAGCTCAGACATAGAACTATTGTACATAAAAACAGAGAAACTATCTTTACCTACATCTGAAAAACTGATGCCGGGGGTCCCCAGCTAAAATGATGGATAGTTAGAAACCAAATGAACTCTTACAGGTCTGACCATTTAAAGGTATCTCAACGGTTACATTTAAAATAGCATATTTGTATGGACATCTAGAGGCTGTTATAGAATTAACCAAATTAGCCAATGAGCCAATTGAGTCAGTATTGACAGCAGCTGCTCAGATGAGAGCTGGAAGCCTACTGAGAAACAAGTTTGACCCTCCATTATTTGATGTCATGTCTTTTTTGTTGTACTTTTTGTCAAGTAAAAAGTTAAACAAATCCTCTGAAGTCTGGCATTTTGTTTTATAATGCAATGTTGGGTCATGTGTGGGATGGCCTTGGACGTAAACAAGCCAAAAGGTTAGTCTAGCTTAATGCTTTTATGGGTTAATTTGCTGTATCCCTCTCTTGGTTTTGCCCAGGCTACCGGCACCAGCCGTTCCATTCTGGTTACAACACAACACTGTTTGTAAACGTGTCCAACTGTCAGTAACAATGTAAATACATGTAAAAGTGTCAAACTGTGATAAATTACTCAATGACATGAATACATAAAATACGTATAAGTGTCAAACAGAGTAAAAGGCTGCTGTCAGTGTGAATTATAATGGTGATGAAAGCAGTACATAGTCACATACGGATGTGAATCAGAAAGCATTCTCATCCTCGGGTGGTTGGATGGAAAAATAAGAAATGATAACTAATTCAACGTCTCTAGGTCATTGGTTCTCAAAGTGGGGTTCGGGGACCCCCAGGGGTCCTTTGTGGGGTACCAGGGGGTCCCCTGCTGAATACGTTAATATAGCTTAACAATCATTTTAACCACTTTAACCTATATATTTTTTTTTTGCAAAAAAATCAGATCATTTTGGGGGTCCTTGACATGAAAAAGTTTGAGAACCACTCCTCCAGGTGTTTCCTCGATGGGATGGACACACAACATGGCATGGATCAGATGTAACATTAGCTCTGGTCCACAGTGGTGGTAAAAATACTCATATTTTTTTACTTAAATAAAAGTATCAACACTGCAATGTAGAAATACTGTTAGGGCGCAGTCACACCGGTCTACCTTTGAGGGTGGATTCTGCAAATGCTTTTCAATGGGAACAGAGTGTTTTTTTTGCAGAAATCCGCAAATGGCAACAAAATGCTCCGAAAACGCTCCGAATCCGCTGTATAGGTAGAATGAAACTTCGGTGTGACCGTGTCCTAACACATAACATCCAGAATTCAAAATTTACTTGAATATAAGTGCAAAAATATTGGCATCAAAATATACTTAAAGTACCAAAAGTAAAAGTACCCATTAGGCAGACTGTCCCATTTCACAGGTTTCAAATGTATACAAATCTTTTGAAAATAGCAAACCTACAAGCTCACAATGCAAACTTTTTAGTTTCAGCTCTATAATTCATGGCATTCCTTGAATTTGTATTAGTTTAAAAAGACTAAAACTAAGCTAAAAAACAATTCCTATACAAACATGTTTCCTAATTTAAGGTAAAATTAATTGCGCGCAGTGTGCCGTGCGCGTGAAGTCATTAAAATACCATCCTGCCAGTAAAAAAAAAATCACCATTTACACACTGTTAGCATCAGAAGGACTTCTCCTAAACTCCCCGACCCCCTCCTTTTGTTTATGTATGTTTTTGCTAGCCCTGAAATATGACTGTTTATCATGACAGTCATGGATGAACTTCAACCTGGTGTTTGCTTTATCTACATTTACGGCCCGTACATCTACATGAACGTTCAGATTTCAAATATAAAGCTTACCCTATGGCCACGGATGTTACAATATTGTATGGGTCCTTAGAAGTACCCGTATCTTCCGTATTGTTCAATAAAAAGCATTTAAATCCGATTGGTGGCCATTTCTTATACGCTTTCAACTATGTGACCCTATCGGTTGGGAGGTGTAATTGCACCCTGATACATTATTCAACTCTATGAGAAAATGGCCATTGATCATATTAAAATGCTTTTTATTTAACAATTTGGAAGATACGGGTACTTATACCCACCCGAAGTGTATTGTAACATTTGTGGCCATGGGGAGTTCACTTTATATTTTAAATTTGAACATTCATGTAGATGTACGGGTCTCAAATGGAAAAAGTACAAACACCAGGTTGAAGTTCATCCATGACGGTCGTGACAGACGACCGTTGTGTATCCATGGCTAATTTACAGGATATGGGAAGTTGAGAATTCCTCAGATGAACTCTACATGACGCAGACACCCTGATGAAGAGGACGGCTTTTCTATCAACTTCTGCTCCATGAAGGTACCATCTATCCATCGACTAAAAACTAATACTTTATCTGTTCTTATATTGTCATAGTTACAGAACAGATGAATAGGTTATAATATCAACTTTATGAAAGTAGTTTGAAGAAGTTTATAGAGACAAGCCCACAGATTAAATCAGACACATCTGTATCATTATGAAAATGTTTTCATTCAGCTTCTGCTCTATATGAACATAATCCCTCCGATAGAATATTAGGCTACAAATGTAAATGTTTATGTTTATGTGAGTAGTTTTTTATGTGTCTGTGAGTCTGGAGGGGACTCTGGCTCTTTACTGTCTGATATATAATAATATATAATATAATATTATGACATGGGAGACACATTATAGCTCTGGTCTTGAGCGTTAGAGAGAGTTCTCCTTCAGAGCCTCTTGTCTTTAGTAAAAATTAAAAAACAAACACTTTCCCTATACTCACCAAAACAAAGACGGTTTTATGGAGGTGAAAGCCTACTTTCTTTAGTGAGGACACTCTGACTCCCCCACCTCACGTCACTCTAAAATACACTTTTTGACCAAAATGTAAAATAATCCACCAGATGGAAAAAAGAAAATGAGTTACTGCCCCCTAAATGATCTTGTCAATGTAAATTTTCTAAGCTTACAGAGAAACTATTTTGACTCATTATTTGATGTCATGTCTTTATTGTTGTACTTTTTGTCAAGTAAAAGGTTAAACAAATCCTCTGAAATCTGGCATTTTGTTGGGTCATGTGTGGGATGGCCGACTCGGAAGTAAAAGTTAGTTAAGCTTAATGCTTCTATGGGTTAATTTCAAAACTATCTGGAACAATAGGCCTACATTTGGAACTACACATTAGACATGTACAAAAGGTATTTGAATGGGTGCATTAAACATATTCAAACAAAGCCAGGACTTGGAAAACAATTCATAAGATACATATTTGTATTTTTATCGAACACAAAATATAAAAAAAACATTCTTGTATTTGTGTGTGCCTAAAGCACCCCTCTCTCCATCGCTTGGTTTTGCCCCGGTCAGCCATGTGTATCCAGAGGTCCACTCACTGTTTGTTAATGTGTCCAACTGTCAGTAACAGTAAATGTCAATGTCATAAATACATGTATGTGTCAAACTGTGATAAATGACTCAATGACATAAATTCATAAATATTGTGAAAATAGCAGATCTACAAGCTTGTATCTGCTATTTTCACAATCTTTGCCTCTTTTGTATATTATTTGAGAATCTGGTCAATATTTGACCAGTATAGTTTGTTAAAGTCCTCAAATTGTCACTTTACTGTCATCTGGGGACCCCCCCAAAATAACTGACGGACGGAGCCTGGGGTCCCGTGGTTTATGCTGGGCATCAGGACTGCTCCAAAGGAGGATCTCCTGTCCTCGTCTGCCGGGCTAGTTTATGTCCAACCACTGTGTGTCTCGGGGGAGTTTGTCCCCACCAGCACGACTCCCTGGTCGGCTTCCCATCAGCGTGCCTTGCTCCTGGATCAGGCCGCGACCTTTGCCCCTGTCCCAACAGCACACCACGGCCTGCCTCAGTCTCACGTCCCCGCGGTCGGCGGGGTACGCTTTCATCCGCCATGTTTACACTTTACAGCATTGAGGAGAATGTCCTCACATGAACTACATGAAGCTACATGACGCACACACCCTGATTTCTTTCAACTTCTGCTCCATGAAGGTACAAATATCTATCCACTAAACACTAATACTTTATGTGTCCTTATTGTCATGACAGAACAGATTCATATAGGTTTAATATTCTACACATCTCAACTTTATAAAAGTGTGTTTAAGGAAGTTAAAGACAACGGCCACAGATATGAGTCATGTATAGGGCTACGCCCACAGTCTGATGAAAGCAGACACTCTGCTGCTTTATGAACATAATGTGTAGGACAGGGGTCTTCAACAGGTGGTCCAGGACCCCTAGGGGGTCCTCAGAGCAACTACAGGGGGTCCGCCAAATCTTTGTGTGATATGATTTTTCTTCCCTTAACCACTTGAACCCTAGCATCCCTTTTCTGAGGAGAACTTTAGCCAAAAATAGCAGATCTACAAGCCCACAACGCCTTGTGAGCTTGTAGATTGGCTATTTTTGGCAAAGAGGCATGGGTGTAGAGGGAAAAAAGAGCAGACCACGTAAACCAAAAATGTTGAATCTGAAACACAATTGTATACGATATAGAGGGGGGTCCCTGCTTCATCTCTCTCTCTGCTAGGGGGTCCTTGGCCTGAAAACGTTGAAGACCCCTGGTCTAGGATATATATTACATGTATTAACCAGTAGTTTTATGTGTCTGTGAGTCTGGAGTGGACTTTGTCTCTCTGGTTCTTTACTGACTCATATCATCATTTCATGTGAGATGAGGCCAGCAGTGTTGTTGCTCCACGACTGACGGTAGAGCCAGTGTCAGGACCAGTGTTTTACTTGGGCGGGAACCCCTTTTTGTAACTATACCAGGAACCCCTTTTGGGGTTCTTGTTGTTATGTACAGTATATAGCAACATACATTTTTTGTAATTTTTGAATAAATATTAGAAGTTTTTCAGAAAACCTAGGTCAGGATTTAGAAGATTTCAATATAAAATAATGGCAATACTGCAGTGTAGACATACTCAGTTACAAGTAAAAGTCTGGTAATCAAAATGTGCTTGAGTAAAATTACAAAAGTATTAAAATGTACTTTAAATACCAAAAGTAAAAGTAGTCATTGTGCACAATGTCCCATTTCACAAGTTCAAAACGTGTACAAATATTTTGAAAATATCAGATCTACAAGCTCACAATGCATCGCATTGTGAGCTTGTAGATCTTTTTTCAAATGGCCGAAATATATAGGCTACTATAGGGCTAAAGTGGTTAATGTATATTTTGTGATAATAATCTAAATCTACAAAGTAACTACACTTATTTGTTTTAGCTCATAAATCATTTGATTTTGATATTTGTCTCATCTGTTTAAGACAGTAGAAAGCTGATATATTGCACTTTTACCTTAGAGCTAGGTATACTCTTGGTTGCTTGTTTTTGCAGAAAATGCACTTCAGACTTCTGGTGATTAGTAGTGCTGTTCCCTACCTATGTTGAATGCACTTATTGTAAGTCGCTTTGGATAAAAGCGTCTGCTAAATGACTGTAATGTAACTACTGTAGTAACTAAAGCTGTCAATTAATTGTAGTGGGGTAAAAGTACAATATTTGCCTCTGAGATGTAGTGGAGTAAGTAAAGTACTTAAAATTTGTAAATAAAAAGTAACAACATCCTCAAAAGTGGACTTAAGTACAGTACTTGAGGAAAAGTACTCAGTTACTTTACACCACTGCACATACATCATGTATATTAGGCTACTGAAGTAATGTATGAAATACATATTGAGAGATATTATTTCTAAATCCTCATTTCTGTTGTGATATAGGATATAAGGCTGCCCCCTGGGGGCACGCAGGTAGTTCGTAATAAAGATGGCTGACTGATAACACACAGACCCGGTCTCTCTCATATTATTGCATGGTGTCAGAAGTAAAAACGACACTTTTACAAAAACATGGACTCATTAAAACCACCACAGACACTGTGTCTCGACGGGAACACAGCAGAGAACTGGAGAAGATGGATTCAACGCTTCAAGTTGTTCATGTGCGCCAGCGAAAAGGACAAAAAAGCGGAGAAACTACAATGTGCCATGCTCCTTCACTGTGCTGGGGAGCAGGCACAGGAGCTGTATAATACGTTCACATTCGGAGATTCAGAGAAGGATAAGATCTGACCTCTCATCAAAAGGTTTGAGGACTACTGTACACCCAGGAAGAACACAACATACGAGCGGCATGTAGTCAACAACCGGGTACAGAAACCAGATGAGATGATAGATCAGTTTGTCACAGACCTACGGATTTTGTCAAAAAACTGTGAGTATGGAGATTTATTGGATGGAATTATCAGAGATAGGATCATAGAAGGAATAAGAGACAATGACACTCGTAGAAGATTATTGAGAGAAGACAAGCTAACTTTGATAAAGTGCATTGACATGTGTCGTGCTGCAGAGTGCACACAACAACAGATGCAGAGTTTCACCACCGGTGGTGCTTGCTCTGATAGCACTGACACTGAGAACGTAAACGCAGTAACACATGGACAAGACGCGCATGCGCAGAGAGGTAGAGGGCGCTACAGCACCAGAGGCAGAGATGCTCCGACAGTAAGATCACAACGTGAAAGGAGGAATGATTACACTGAACGAGAGTACATGGTGGACTGTAAATACTGTGGCCAGACACATGCCAGACGCAGATGCCCTGCATATGGGAAATTGTGCACAAAATGTAATAAAGCAAACCACTTTGCAAAAGTTTGCAGAAGCAGAGTTGTACAGGAGATACAGGAAGATAGTGATTCAGATGATGACTTCAATCTCAATATTGAAGCAATCAATATTGATGAGGTTACAAGCAGTACAGAGGAAAATGCATGGTATGTCACACTGGACATTAAAGACAACAAAGTGAAATTCAAAATAGACACAGCTGCACAGACAAATGCCATCTCAAAAAAGCAGGCCAGAATGATACAAAGATTTTGCCCATTTAATATCAGACAGCACAGAAAACGCCTGACTGGGTATGGAGGTAGCAAACTGTCTGTTGTGGGCAAATGCACACTGCCATGCACTTGCAAGGGAAAGACCTACATGTGTGAATTCTCAATTGTAGACATGCCCACTGCTGAGCCCATACTGGGCCTGAAAGACTGTGAGAGGCTTGATGTGGTCAGACTGGTGAGAAGTGTTGAGGAAAAGGAAGAGCACCCAATAATAGAATAATACAAAGATGTGTTCAAAGGAATAGGGTGCCTAGCAGAGCCATACCATATTCACATTAAACCAGAAGTGAAGCCTGTTATACACGCACCCAGGAAAATACCAGTGACACTGACCGACAGACTAAGAAATGAACTACACAGAATGGAGAAAATGAAAGTGATAACAAAAGTAGATGGCCCAACAGAATGGGTTAACTCTATGGTGACTGTTGAAAAGCCTAATGGCAAGCTGCGTCTATGCTTAGACCCAAAGGAACTCAACACTGCCATCTGCAGGCAGCACTTTCAAATACCAACAGTTGATGAAATAATGAGCAAGCTGGCTGGAGCATCATACTTCAGCACACTAGATGCTAGCAGCGGATACTGGCAAATAGCTCTCACAGAGGAATCATCAAACCTGACGACATTCAACACGCCATTCGGCAGATACAAATATCTACGCTTGCCATTTGGGATAAACAGCGCACAGGAAGTATTTCACAAGAGAGTGTCACAGCTGTTTGAAGATATTGAGGGAGTCGTCACCTACATAGATGATCTCCTCATTTTCGCAAAAGACAAGGAGGAACATGACAGAAGGCTCAGACGAGTACTCCAGAGAGCCAGAGATGTGAATCTGAGGCTCAATAAAGAGAAAAGCAAGATTGGAATAAGGGAAGTGAAATATCTTGGACACACACTCAGCCAGGAGGGTTTGAAGCCAGACCCCAGCAAGGTCCAAGCAATTGCAGAGATGGAGACACCTACAGATAGGCGGGCTCTGGAGAGGTTTCTAGGAATGATAACGTACCTAGCCAAATTTGTTCCAAATCTCTCAGCGACTACTGAACCACTCAGAGAGCTGCTACAAAAGGACATTGCATGGCACTGGATTGAAAAACATGAGGAAGCAGTACACAAAATCAAAAAGACTCTAATAGACAGAGCACAAATGTCACTCAGGTATTATGATGTCACACAACCAGTGAAAGTGTCGGTGGATGCGTCCAAGGCAGGCCTAGGTGCTGTCCTACTGCAGAACGGAGCAGCAGTTGCATACGCATCCAAGGCACTCACCAAGACACAAATTAACTATGCTCAAATAGAAAAAGAAACACTTGCTATTGTTTTTGGATGTCAAAAGTTTCATCAATTCATATACGGCAAGGAGACAGAGATTGAAACTGATCACAAACCACTGGTCTCCATATTCAAGAAACCACTAGGAAACACCTCTCCAAGGATACAGAGGTTGCTTCTCAAACTACAACCATACCAACTGAAGGTGACCCACACACCAGGGAAAGAAATGTATGTGGCGGACACGTTGTCTAGAGCGTTTCTCAAGGTCACAGACGATGACTCAGAACCAGATGACAAACTAGAACGAGACATGGGTGCCCAGATTCACCTCATTGTCAGTCACCTGCCTGTCAGCAAAGACAAAATGCACACAATACGCAATGAGACACTGAGAGATGACACGCTGGCAACCTTGAAAACAATGGTGAAACATGGATGGCCAGAGGGCATAAAGGAGGTCCCGGTCAAAATAAGACAATTCTGGAACTACAGAGATGAGCTCTGTGAAGTGGATGGACTAATGATGAAAGGAGACAAGATCATAATACCACAAAAACTGCAAAAAGACATGCTGAAGGCAATACATGCTGGACATTTTGGGATAGAAAAGTGTAAACTTAGAGCAAGAGAGCTCCTGTTCTGGCCAGGAATGAATAAAGACATTGAGACCGTTGTATCAAGATGCAGCATCTGTCTCACACACAGAAATGCACAGCAAAAGGAGACACTGATGCCTCATGAGACGCCAGAACGCCCATGGCAGATTCTAGGGACTGACCTGTTCGCATGGCATGGTCATGATTACCTGATAGTTGTGGATTATTACTCCAGATACTGGGAAGTTGAACAGCTGCCAGACACCAGAGCAGCGACAGTGGTTCAAAAGACAAAGATCATACTTTCAAGGCATGGGATTCCGGATCTCATAAAATCGGACAACGGTCCCCAATACACACAAGAAGATTCAAGAGATTCAGCAGAGAGTGGGGCTTCATGCACACCACCGTATCACCAAGGCACCCTCAGTCAAACGGCATGGTGGAGAAGAGCGTTCAGATCGTTAAACGCATTCTGGATAAAGCTGACATGGAGGGTTCTGACCCGCACATAGGGTTTCTTGAATACCGCAACACCCCCATAGGTAGCTGTGGCTCTCCAGCTCAAATGCTGATGAGCCGAAGACTGAAGGCACTCATCCCATGCACTAACAAACAGCTCCTGCCCATGATACACAAGACAACGCAGGACGTACAGGAAACGATTAAAGCACAGAAACAAAAGCAAAAAATTCACTACGACAGGACAGCAAAAGATCTGCCTCCTCTGCACAAAGGTGACTCTGTGAGGGTCCAGGACTATGTCACAGGGAAATGGGGCCCGGCTGTTATCAAAGATGTGGCCGGGACACCACGCTCATACGTCATAGAGACTGCCCAGGGACGCCAACTGCGGCGCAACCGTAAACATCTCATGAAAACAGGAGGAACGAAGGGGCAGACTGCTGAAGCATCTTCTATTGATGGTGAAAATACACCTCAAGAGGAGGTAACAGAAAGACCAATACAAAGGGCAGCAACACAGGTGAACAGACAGGACACTAATAACACTCATACACCCCTTAAAACCACCCGAGGTGGACGCAATGTCAGACCTCCAACGAGGTATGAGGACTAATTGATTGTAAAAAAAACAAAAAAAAACATTGTTCTCTTTCACACAGGTCATACTTTTCATGCATGATTGAGTCAGTTTTGCATTCTATTTGAATTTTGCATTCTATTTGAATATGTTTTCTATAAGTGTACCCACTGTTAGCCATTTCCTCCCAAAAGTTGATAACTTTGTTGTATTTTGTTTTGTTTTGTTTTAAGAGGGGAGGTGTTGTGATATAGGATATAAGGCTGCCCCCTGGGGGCACGCAGGTAGTTCGTAATAAAGATGGCTGACTGATAACACACAGACCCGGTCTCTCTCATATTATTGCAATTTCGTACAGACCAGATGTACTTAATCTGTCTGTAAGTAGAGTAATTATCTCATTCACCTGATGCATGTTTAATAGTAATGCATTCACTTTATTCACAAGATTTACTGTCAGTTGTGCCATTTTTGTAGAGGTCTGAAATCTTGTTTTCTTAAAAACGGTTTGTTTTAATGTCTCAGCAGCAGTGTTCATATACAGTTTGTTCTCCTTTGTGGTGTTTGATAACACGTCTGGAGTGAATGTCAGTGTGTGTTAACTGTGATAAAATATAGATGATCTGAGTCTGACAGATACACTTTCTTTTCATTACTTTATTCAGTTCCCAGAACTGAAAACACATCATTTAACTCAACCTCCTTCAACCACAATCCATGTTCCAACTGTAAACAAAGGTCCAACTCTGTTTTATGTGGTTCATGTACACCATCTACTGGTCAAATTGTAAAACTACACCATCTGATCTGTGATTTCTCTGCTGTAGAGTTTTAAACTGATTCATTCTGTCAGAACTGGACTGAACATTTAGCTAGATGTGACTCCATTGTATTATATCCACTGTTAATACACACTGGATGTAGAAAATAAAGCAATACATGTAGTTTCCAGTATAGAGTTCCAGTTCCTTTGGCATCACTGTGTTTTATACAATAAGGTACAATGTTTAAACTCCTCTACCCTTCATGACAACAATGGTTAAATAACTTGATTTAATAATAAACTAGATTCACTTACAGTCAGTTTGTGACTTGGATCCGCACAATGTAATGAATGTTGTTATGAATGAGTGAAACTAACCGTGTGCGTGTGTGTGTGTGTGTGTGTGTGTGTGTGTGTGTGTGTGTGTGTGTGTGTGTGTGTGTGTGTGTGTGTGTGTGTGTGTGTGTGTGTGTGTGTAGGTCTCTGCTCTACCATGAGTGAGTCTGTGGAGAGAGAGGAGGGGGGCGTGGCCTCTAAAAGCATCCTGTCTGAAGAACATGAGAGGTAAATAAACATCTATGACATCATCACTGTCTTCATCATCATCATCATCATCATCATCATCATCATTGTGTCTCTGTTGTGTTAAAGGTCAGTCCATCAGGACAGACCAGACTCTCCTGTACCCAGCTGTGTCTCCATGAAGAGTGACCGGTCCATGGGTAAATCAACTTCAGAGATGAACACCACTCTACTGAACAGAGGTTTGAATGTATTCCTGTTGATGGTCATAATTATACTGGAACCAGTGGTTTGAGGCCGAGGCATGTAAGACGTCTTTTTAAAATTTAAAAGGTGCATTAATTTATTTAGTGTTTGTATCCAAAGCACTTCACAATAATCATAACATTCACACACACATATTCCCACAAGTTTGAGGAGAATGAGTTGTGTCTCCAGGTCAGGTTGAAGGCAATGTTTACCACCAATACTTGAAGCTAGAGACCATGTAGAGGAGAGGAGAGAGAGATTACACAGCTACAGATTACTCAGGGAAGCCACACACTGTCTTGTTTAAATGTGTCTGTGACATCATCATCATCATCATCATCATCATTGTGTCTCTGTTGTGTTAAAGGTCAGTCCATCAGGACAGACCAGACTCTCCTGTATCCAGCTGTGTCTCCATGAAGAGTGACAAGTCCATGGATCGACCTATCACCTTCACTGATGGACACCACTCTACTGAACAAAGGTTTGAACTTATTCAGATAGTGGTATGATGTAGAGTCATGTAATATCCCTTTATCTCTCTCTAGCACACACACCATTGGTGGGCCATTCACAAACCACACAGCTAGCAAGTTGTTAGTCATAGCTAGAGATTACACAGGTAAACCACACTGTTGTTACACCCTGTCTTGTTTAATTCAGAGTAGAGGATTAATGACATATGTTTGAATGGATTCAGTATTGATTTTATAATTCAATAATAAATAAACTAAATAGTGTTCATCCTCTCTTTCTATCAGGGTTCATCAGCAGAGATCAGTCTCTCCTGTATCCAGCTGTGTCTCCATGAACAGTGACCGGTCCATGGGTAAACCTATCAACTTCAAAGATGAACACCACTCTACTGAACAAAGGTTTGAATTTATTACTGTTGATGCTCATATTTTGCAACCATGGAGGTGGAGGTCGATGCATGTAAGATGTCATTTTAAATGGTAAAATGTACATTTATATATTGTTTTTATCCAAAACACTTCTCAATAATCATAGCATTCACACACATATTCACACTGACTGTGGGGGAAAACATGAGGACAGTCTTGCTCAAGGACACTTCGACACACAGCCAGGAGGAGCCGGGAATCGAACCAGAAACGTCCTAAGCTGCCGCTCTAGTTTGACATTATCTGTCATAATAATCAGTCAAAGATAGAATGATGTAGTTGTATGCTTGTGTCATTGATACAGTCATATTATGAGCAGAGTATTTAGCAGCTATGACAGTCATATACTTATGTTATATTAATATGAATACCTTTGATAGAACACAGGTATGTACATGACACTAATAGATATCATACTAACTCAGTGGCCTTGTGGTTAGAGTGTCCGCCCTGAGACTGGGAGGTCGCGGTTCGATCCCCGGCCGGGTCTCAAAATGAGACCCAATGCCTCCCTGCCCAATGCCTCCCCGCGGGACTCACGCGCACGGGGGTCCTCATGCACGCGCGCTGCACGCGAAATCTTTGGGCGGTTCTGGGCGGATTGGGTTCCTTTTTTTTCCAGTTTTTGGTTACTTTATTTCGGTTTTAGGGTTAGGATTCGGGTTAGGTTAGGGTTATGTTATTTAATTCTTATTTTTGCCTGATTTGACCGATTTATTATCAAAAAAATTAAACACAATTAAAACTTTTTTTGCAAAAAGTGGGGGGTATGAAATCTTCTCTGTAATAGGAGTATGCTATTGCTAATAATAACTATAATAGAACTACTAGGCAAATAAAAAATTTGATCTGATGGATAAGGTTCTGTGCAGACTGCAGTCAATTTAGAAACACTTGGTTGGACCCTACCTGCTCGTAGTGTCACTGTTGGCAGGTCCAATGCTCCTAACATTATCAGAATGGCAGCTGCTAAATCCTCTGATGACCATAACATTCTCCTCTTCAATACCTTCGGTTTACCCCCCAACTTGGAAGCACCAGGAGGAGGTTGTTTGTTTATAATTATTCACAACGTGGTCACTGGTCGCTATCACTTTTTTTTTTTTTTCCTCGGTAGCTTTCACTGTTTTAAAATACTTGCTTAAATATGCACACTTTGCAGCTTTTGCACAGATAGCTCTTGTATCCTCTTAAATGTTGTTGAGCTGCAGATTATTTTCTTTCCGACTTGTATTCCACCGGCGACACGTGATTTAATTCACTGCTCGTTCACAAGAACACGGCCGGCTCGTCCAAAAAAACGTGCCCCAAAACACACTCGCCCCGGGTATATCTGGCGGCCTCGGTCGGCGAAAAACTTAGGGGCGAGTGTGTTTTGGGGCGAGTGTTTTAGCCTGCGCAGTGTCTGCGTTTCTCCTCTCGAGTCTCGACAAACACACACACACACACACACACACACACACGCACTCGGCCCGCCCCCTGATGACAGGCTCCACTGCTCCGCTGCCTGCGCACAGCCAGTTAATTGATATATATTTGGCCGCGGACCCCCATTTGAAAATGTTTTGTGCCAGGGACCCCCAGAAGCAAAGATATCAGTAAATATTTGCTTTAAAAAATATAAATATTCAAAGATATGCACACATTTTCAAGATTTTTCAAAAGATCTGCCATTTTTGAATAGCCAAAGCTAAGTGGTTAAAATGATTGTGACGCTATGTTAACTAATTTTGCTGGGGACCCACTGGTGGTCCCCGGACCACTGGTTGAGGACCCCTGCTCTAAAATAAAATCTCTGCCTACTAGGGCTGGAAAATTAACCAAAAATATATCGAAACCAACATATGTGACCCAGGATAAAGAATAAGTCATCTAGGCTTCTTTTTTTTTCATGTCATATGAAAGCAGGGAATCATACCTAAACATTTGACACATTGCTTGTGCAGTTTGACGCACCTGTTTCCGAGATAATATGGCTTATAGAATGATGTCTTGCAGAGATTCAGTGAACTGATAAAACTGGCCTTAAAGGTTCTGTGAGAGTTTAACCCCCCACAGCAAAAGTTTGAAATCATGACATTGATTAGAATTCATATCACAAATCTAAATATGTGTACAAATACAACACATCTGTATAGCCACCCTAGCATCCCTATTCTGGGGAAAACATTCACAGACAATAACCAATACGAGCTCGGACTGTGCCAGCCTGGTTGTGAAGTTATTTAGAAATCCATGCATTTGTTGTCCATGTCCATGCATGATGATGATGTCTGTGTCATTGGTATGGATGACAACTCTGTCAACTTTGTCATTCTGAACACTGTACAGGGTGTGGTGTATTATTCTTGTATCAGCCTCCTGTTGTGTGGATTCTAGTGCAGAGACATCTTCAATAGACCCCTCCTTGATCACCCCACTCCTTGGCCCTCATTTATCAACGGAGCGTATAAACCGCCGTATATTTCTATATATTCGGCCGTACACCAACATCGAAGTCACATTTATCAACGCATCCTACACAGCCGATCCGACCGTACATTTGGTCCCAGCCTTGATAAATGTCACGGCTGAAACCGAGCGTCATTTAAATAACACGCCCTTAAATATTCTCAAAACGCCCCGATTTTACGACATGAACCAGAATACGATCAAAGAAGACATCATGAAAAGTCAATAAGAAAGAGTTTCCCCCGCTCGCCTCGCCGCACACGCCCCTCTCTCTCTCTCTCTCTCTCTCTCTCTCTCTCTCTCTCTCTCTCTCTCTCTCTCTCTCTCTCTCTCTCTCTCTCTCTCTCTCTCTCTCTCTCTCTCTCTCTCTCTCTCTCTCTCTCTCTCTCTCTCTCTCTCTCTCTCTCTCTCTCTCTCTCTCTCTCTCTCTCTCTCTCTCTCTCTCTCTCTCTCACACACACACACACACACACACACAGCACGCGTATAATTAGAAAATAGCAGACCTACAAGCTCACAACGCGTGGCGATGCGACGCTGGCTTGTGAGCTTGTAGATCTGCTATTTTCAATGCAGCCAGATATGCAATCTTATCTGAATGACTGTTAAAGCAGTTTGTTTAAATTACTTTATAAAATGTTATATTTTCACAGGGATAATTTATTAGTGTAGATATACATTTATGAGTGGATTATGTGTCCAGATGCCTGTCAGACAGTCAGACAATGCTACTCCGCAGGTCTAGGATGGAATAAACGGGTGCAGCCAAAGTCAACAACTGGTCTCTACCAGACGTGAGATTTCAGCGTACCGTAGGATGAAGCCCACGTCAGGATATATTGATAAATGCCGAAAGGTGCGGTGATCTCGCCGTACGCCCATTATTTGGGCTGCACCGCGTTGACAAGGGCCCTTGTCTCTTCTTTAAACCGCCCACCCAGGTAAAGATGTGTTGGACCAAGGGCCGACTTACGTTTCAAATGTTCACCCCATTCGTCGCAGAGGAAACTCAATCCGCAAGTTTCCTAGGGCGTCGTGGTCATCACTTCCTGTCGATTTGATCCCTGATACCTGATCGGAAGTGATGCCCACAATGCCCTAGGAAACTTGTGGATAGGTTTGCCTTGTTAGCTGACACAGCAACAAAAAGCTGTGTAATGCATATACTGACTTCATATTCTTTGGTAGGTTTTGGTCGAACATATCTGTGTTCTTGCTCAGCTGTCTTAAGACTAGGTCCACTGTACCGGTCACAGCAGAAGTGAATGTAACACAGAGACCGTGTTACATTGCCACCACAAAAAGTATTGGTAAAGTAGTTGCAGACAATAACAAATATCTTAAATATTAAGACATGAGGATAGATCTGTGGTTTAGAAATGAAGCATTCATTTACAGCATATGTGGAAGCTATTCAGTATTTTTCACATTTATTTATTGTCTTTATTTAGTTGATTTGTTTTTGTGGAATCAGTTTGTTTACAGCTATATTATTTAAGGTAATTTGTGTTTCAGCTAAAATGCTTTTATTTTGAAGGTGTTGGGTCAATTTGGGCACACAGCTGGGTTTATTTAAATCAATCAGGGCACAGCAGCAGTCAGTGGGCACCGGTAAGGTCTATGTTTTTTTTTTGTACCAGTATGGGCTGAGTTCAGCAAACATTTCAGCACCTTTTGCTGTATTGTTCTTGCCGAGGTGAAGCTAATAAATACCACAAAAACGTCGATGCCTTGTCTGGACAATGGACTCATTACCAACTCATGATCTGCGTAAGATCCACTACCTGGTGCCTCAGTGGCCTTTTGAAGTTTTATTGTTGTTGACAAATAGCCACTACAGCATAAGTTACTCCAACTACCACACCTGAAATAGAGGTAACACTTGATACCACTTTTTTAAAGTTAAACTGTCTTTTCTCCAGACTCCCTGCACCTCCCTGTATGTAAAGAGGAGGATTCCCCTGAAGAGAAGAGGAGCCCCAGTCTGGTCCAGGAGGAACCAGAGCCTCCAAGTGAAGATGATGGTGAAAACAGAGACACAGAGCCTGTAGCCAGCACCTCAACTGAACACATGAAAACACAAGCTGATGTAGAGGACTGTGGAACATCACATCCAACTAGTGATGACCAGCTCCTCTCTTCACACTGTTCTGAATCTGACATCACTGAAGACAGTGATGAGTGGGAGCCCAGTGTAGATCAGTCACCTTTAAACACACTGAAGTCACACAAGACACAACATGTGGAAGGACAGAGATTGTCTTTGAGCAACAAGATGTCCCAGGACCTGAAAACATCGAAAGAAACTCACTCCATGCAGAGTCACACTGGGAAGAAAAGATTTAGTTGTACAGTGTGTTGCAAAATGTTTGATTGTAAGGGACATCTTAATACGCACATGAGGACTCATACAGGGGAAAAGCCATTCACTTGTACAGTTTGTAACAAAGGCTTTCGTCACAACAGTCATCTAAAAAGACACATGAGGACTCATACAGGGGAAAAGCCATTGACTTGTACAGTTTGTAACAAAGGCTTTCCTGACAACGGTAATCTAAAAATACACATGATGACTCATACAGGGGAAAAGCCGTTCACTTGTACAGTTTGTAACAAAGGCTTTCGTGACAGCGGTAATCTAAAAATACACATGAGGACTCATACAGGGGAAAAGCCGTTCACTTGTACAGTTTGTAACAAAGGCTTTTGTGACAGCGGTAATCTAAAAAGACACATGCTGATCCATACAGGGGAAAAGACATTTACTTGTACAGTTTGTAACAAAGGCTTTAGTCACAACGGTAATCTAAAAACACACATGAGGACTCATACAGGGGGGGAAACCTTTAGCTGCAGTTTGTAACAAACGCTTTGGTCCAAATGCACAAAGATTCATACGCAGAGAAGCTGTTAGTTAAACTGAAACAAATCTTTTTTTCAAAGGATCAATCTGAGTTGATAAATAAGACAAACGTATGATCTAGGGCTGGGTCTTATGACTTCAAATCAATATCACCATTATTTACAGCTTTTGCCTTGGATTATTTACGTTTAATGAGCGGTGTTAATGCATTGTATAATTATCATAATGTATTACTAACTATGAGGATTATTATAAAACAAGATCCTGGCCAAAATAAAAAGTCAGAGTGACCTGTAATTATGAAGCTGTGTGATACTTGACCATATAAATGGCTTTTTTTTTTTTTATGTTTTATGATTATTGTTATTAAGCATTAGTATTTATGGGTTCTTATGATTATACAGTGTTATAAGTAGATTATAATGTATTATAAGTATATTTATAAAGTATTATAGAGCAACTCAATTCACTTGTACAGTTTGTAGCAAAGGCTTTTGTGACAACAGTCATCTAAAAAGACATATGAGGACTCATACAGGGGGGAAAAACCTTTAGCTGCAGTTTGTGATAAACACTTTGGTCCAAATGTACATAGATACGCAGAGAAGCTGCTGTTCACCATTATTCATAGCTTTTGCCTTGATTACTTACGTTTAATGAACAGTGATAATGCATTGTATAATTACTACGACTTACCGCACCCAAGTCGTGCTACTCATGCACTGAGTTGGCGGTGCCCGGGATCGAACCCATGACCTTGTGGTCTGAAGGCTTTATAATGTGTTATGATTATTGTTAATAAGCATTAGTATTTATGGGTTCTTTTAATTATACAGTATTATAAGTACATTTATAAAGTATTATAGACAAAGAATCCATAACAAGTTTTCCCCTCATGGGGACAAACATGCCTAACATTTCAGCCTAGCGCAGCCGCTGTCAGCGCAGACATTCACTGGTCTAGCCCCGTTATTATGAAGCACCAACATCTCTGTTTTAATTCACATGTTCAGTTATGATAATTAAATAACATTCTGCATTCATAACACATTCTATAAGCACTTCAGCTTTTCAGAAACAACACCACGTTGCTGCCTACATGTAAGCTATACAACATACTATGATCACTACCTACATGTAGGCTATACAACATACTATGATCACTACCTACATGTAGACTATACAACATACTATGATCACTACCTACATGTAGGCTATACAACATACTATGATCACTACCTACATGTAGACTATACAACATACTATGATCACTACCTACATGTAGGCTATACAACATACTATGATCACTACCTACATGTAGACTATACAACATACTATGATCACTACCTACATGTAGGCTATACAACATACTACCTACATGTAGGCTATACAACATACTACCTACATGTAGGCTATACAACATACTACCTACATGTAGGCTATACAACATACTATGATCACTACCTACATGTAGGCTATACAACATACTATGATCACTACCTACATGTAGGCTATACAACATACTATGATCACTACCTACATGTAGGCTATACAACATACTATGATCACTACCTACATGTAGGCTATACAACATACTATGATCGCTACCTACATGTAGGCTATACAACATACTACCTACATGTAGGCTATACAACACTTAAACACCTGTAGTCTTAGAGAACTGGATAGAGTAAGCGTCTACTCCAAATCTCTTCGCCACAAATAGCAGATCTACAAGTTCACAATGTGTCGCAAACGTGAGGCATTGTTAACTTGTAGATCTGCTATTTTGGCTGTTTGTTTCCCCCTGGAATATGGACGCTGGGGTTCAAGTGGTTAAATCAGTAAGTGTTTAACAGGCTGTGTGTTAAGGGTTAATTTGTTGTGGCAGCTCAGGGGGAATGGAGGCAGGCCTGACAATAAAATGAGACCTTTGTTGATTTGTTTCTCAAATCTGATCTGAATCTTTAGGACTGACTGTTCACACTGTTATTTGCAAGTGAGTCGGATCAAATGTGTGTATTAAAAAATAGCCAATCTACAAGTTCACATCGCATCGCATTGTGAACTTCGTCTATTTTCAGCAAGGGACACCGTTTTACAACAAAGTATAAATCCTGCTTCAGTGTCAGAATGTCCAGACTGAGACACATCTTTAGAAATCACATTTGAATCACATTTCAAACAAGAATCAGTTTCCATGCGGTTTTATGCTGTTCAATCCGTGTACGTAGCGTTCAATTGATATCCGTTCTCAAATCCCAAAATCGAAAATCGGAAATTGTCCGTTCAGTTTATATCCGTTCTTAAGTCCCAAAATCGAAAATAAGAAATTGGCTTCATCTCATGAATGGAAAACGGAAATTGACCCGTTTTTTAATTTTTTTTTTTTTGTTAAACACAATTTTTGCCAAGATATCAAGTATTACTTTACAAGCCCGTATCTTGCGTTCAGTCTATTATTCAATGTGAAATCAAAAATCAAAAATCGAAAATTGGCTTGATTTTCAATTTTAGCCTTTCATCTACATGAATGGAAAACGGAAAATTACCTGTTTTTTAATTATCGATCATTCATATGCATTATTATACAAAGTTACGGATAGGCCTCCCTACGCGCCATCTTGGTGAGGTCCGGTTCGGTCCAGCAGCACCGTGTTAGCTCCGGCTAAGTGTAACACTGTAAACAAACACATAGCAGCTACTTTAGCTAGTCACTGCTAGAACATTTTACGCAGATTAAGAGGAAACAATACGAGGAGAAGATTACATTTATCGGTATCGATCCGTATAAGCTTGTTACGAGTGAGTTTAGTGTCAATAAGGATCTTTATCCGCCGGGCCATACATTATCCGGATATTGTATGATTATTATTTAGTGTTTACACGCAGTGCCTACTACACTATGGACCAGTTGATGGCCTACAACAGCCTTGAGGCTCAATCTTATTTGTGCAAGGGTAAGTAAGTTTGTTTTTATTATTTTGTTTTATCGTTTGACAGGTAATGTTGGTGAACTGTAGAAGTGCTGTGCAAGTCTGTGTGTTAGCGTGGCTACTGTTAGCCTTGGATCAAGACTATCGTAGATTTATTTTATCTGAGTCAGACTTGATCAAATACAACTAATATATAGTCTTGATCCAAGGCTAAGCTTTTTTAGCCCTGGCGTTAGTGAGTTCTCTCTAACTTAGAGAGAACTCTAACGCTGGACTAAGCTACTGTGTGCCCAAAAGAAGTCAGACGTAAACAAAGCCCAAATATGGGCCTTATTAATGACCCAAAATAATTCATGAAAGTCGAGTCTGTCCATTGTGGCTGGCATGCAGATAGTCAAGCTTTGTTCTTTGAGAGTTTCATAGGGGGAAAAACACAAGTAAAAAGTACTAGCCTGGTTACCCAGCACTTTTCATACAGTCAGTGGCTGGTCTTACAAGCAGGGTCTTACAAGACTGGGTCAAAATGTACCACAACCAGGGTCGGTAACACCACAGCATTCTAACTAGATATAATTACAATTACGATCAGGGGTCTTCAACGTTTTCAGGCCAAGGACCCCTTGGCTGAGAGCGAGATAAAGCAGGGACCCCCATTATATTGTATAGAATATTTCTTTTTTCATAGATTTCATAGGCAGCTTCATAGACTTGTTCCACAGCACTATCATGTTGGATTCATGTTAATGTGTATTTCCAAACATTTAATCATGCACTTAAACAACACTTATACCTGACCTTTCACTCTGTACTTAGCCTGCTCTTTTTCCCCGCTATACTAAACCACTTTGCCGAAGATAGCAGATCTACAAACGCACAACGCCTTTGGCTAAAGTTCCTCTCAGAATAGGGATACTTGGTTGAAGTGGTTTATGTAAAAATCACACAAAGATTTGGCGGACCCCCTGTAGTAACTCTGAGGACCCCCTAGGGGTCCCGGACCCCCTGTTGAAGACCTCTGCTTTAGATATTATTTGATATTTTTGTTGCACGCATGCAGTGTTGTCCTATGTAAGCTGAAGACAATAATACCCTAGCGGTCTGTTCTATCACAGTAATATCACTGTTTACTCTATTCTCAGGTGCTGCACTCAGCAACCGAGGGAGAAGCCAACCTCTCCCTGGATCATGGCCCCAGAGCACAGCACACTGGGGCGGTGCTTGACGCACACTGTGACTGCAAGTCTGGACTGTGTGAGGTCTGGTCCCGTGTAGGTGCTGCGCTGCAAGAGTCCAGAGGAAAGACACAGTAGAACCTTACTCTAGGTGCTTGTGGCCCACTTCAGCGACTGAGTCAAAGCGTGGTAACGTGAGTTGTGTATTTTAAATTGAGCATATTGTTCTAATTCATTAGAACCAGGGTCAGTGAAACCACAGCATTTTAACTAGATAATGACAATGCTTTATGTATTATTTGATTGAAGCATGCAGTGTTCTCTTATTTAAGCAGACGAAAATGATCTAAAAGTTAAATGATATCCTACCGGTCTGTACTATCACAGTAATATTCCCTGTTTATTTTATTCTCAGGTGTTTTTGACCCATCTGCAAGTAATAACCTGAAACACCTCCAAGGAGTCTAATTAAGACCATCTGCACTCCAGGCAGCTCCCAACACAGCGTGTAGCAGCAGGACCCTCGCTACAAGAAGAGTCACTCCAGGCAAGGCAGCATGACGCTGGCCACCAACAGAGCCGTGCCTACTGCTCAAAAGCCCAGCAGTTTGATCAGCGTCACCACCAGCGTCCATCAGATTTTCCTGGAGACTGTGTACTGTACTGGTTGGCAGAGGATTCAACATTGCAGATAGTGTAGGATCTGTCATGGCATGATTAGTCACACTAGCCTTTACAAAAGGGGGAAAAACAGCTATATTAATCTAAACTGATATTATACTTTACTATATGCTATATTATACTACTATATTGTGAACTCTCTATACATACATACTGTATATCTCTACATATCTACTATTTTAATGTGCTTCACCAAAACGAAAAATGTACTAATCTTTGTGCAGTAGTAGCCTCGTGAAGAGGATTCAAGCTCTTAAAAGAGATGACTTCAAGAGCTTGCACTTAAATTGTGAATAAAATGTTTTATTGAATGCCATTATTTGCCTTGCATATTCTGTAATCTGTAGCCTACTATTGATAAATGTCCTACTTGGCTTAAATTAAGCAGTTGTTTTTATGAGTGATGTTTAGATTAGATTTAGTTTCAACTTTATTGTCACTGCACAGAGTACAAGCACTACTGAGACAACAAAATGCAGTTTCGCATCTACAGCTGAGTTACAGTGTGTCATGTCCAAGGAGGAAGAAACTGCAGGAGATTCTTCTTACTGAGAAAGTGGCTGAGAACAAGAGAATCATGTGTTATCACTATAATCAATGCAATGGTTCTCATACTTTTCCATGTCAAGGACCCCCAAATTAATATGTATTAACCCCATCTGAAAATATTTTGTCCCAGGGACCCCCATACTATGTTTGTGTTGTAAAATGTTTCAAAAACATTCAAATTCTTCTGAAAATAGCCGATCTACAAGCTCACAACACATCACATTGAGACGACTCAGACGAGGAGCATGGAGTTTGGTTATATTTCAAATAGCCAATGTACAGGGAGGTGCTTAAAACAGATGTTGATGCTACGTATATATTAAGGACCCCTGGGGGGTCCCTGAACCCCACGTTGAGAACAATTAGTGTATGTATAATACAGGGCTCTTCAACAGGGGGTCAGGGACCCCTAGGGATCCTCAGAGTTACAGGGGGCCGCCTAATCTTTGTGTATTCTGGAGGGAACTTTAGGGAAAATAGCCGATCTACAAGCTTGTAGATCTGCTATTTATAGGCAATGAGGTTTGGTGTAGATGGGGGGGGGGGGCAGACCAAGTGAAAGGTCAAGTTTATGGTTTAAGTGATTAAATGTCTGAAAATACAAATGAACATGGATCCAATATAGTGCTGTCAAACCTATGAAGCTAACTATGAAATCTATGAAAAGTTTGAATCTGCCACACAATTGTATACAATATGTAGTGGGGATCTCTGATCATCTCTCAGCTATGGGGTCCTTCGTCTGAAACACCTTGAAGACCCCTGGTATAATATATAAATAGAATGAACTGTAAGCGTAGGTATGAATGTGACATATACAGAACAGTATGAACACTAAACTGGTGTACTGTAAATGTTATGTATTGTACAGTCGGAGGTATACAGTGTGTACATATACCTACAGCTGTTAATCTGTAACATTCACTTTGTGTGTTTGGGATATTTCACCCCCAAAATGACCTTTTCTATGGATTAGTCACCCCATGGAGACTTGAATTGATGGAAAGTAACTAAGTACATGTACTCAAGTACTGTAATTAAGTGCACTTTTGAGGTATTTGTACTTTACTTGAGTATTTCCAATTTCCAATACTTTTACTTCTACTCCACTACATCTCAGAGGTAAATAGTGTGCTTTTACTCCACTACAATTATTTGAAAACTTTAGTTACTAGTACTTTGTAGATTTTGATTATTATTACTGAACATACATTAACCACTTCAGCCCTATATACATTTTGGCCATTTGAAAATAGCCGATCTACAAGCTTACAATGCTTCCGATGTGACGCATTGTGAGCTTGTAGATCTGCTATTTTCAAAAGATGTTTATACATTTGAAAACTTGAAATGGGACATTCCAGTACTTTTACTTTTGGTATTTTAAGTACATTTTGATGCCAATACTTTTATACTTTTGAATTGCGGACCTTTACTTGTAACAGAGTATTTCTACATTGCAGTATTGATACTTTTACTTAAGTAAAACATTTGAGTACTTTTTCCACCACTGGGTATATGTTGTACAAACAAAGACATTAACACTATAGATATTGCTGTCTAGAATGTGTACATTATTAATATTGTACCTTCAGGCGTCCTAGCCTACTGTATGTCTTGGCATTTATATTTCACTATGGCACCATCCATACTAGTCCAAACAGTATAGGCCTACAATACATATTAACACATTTCTACCAGTTTATACTGTTCATAATACTGTATCTTAGCTCTTTAATTCCAACCCTTTATTTGTTCGTTATATAATTTAGAATACATCATGTACTATTATACTGTAATACTCATGGCATGACACATAAATCATGATTATCGCATTCTCAACCATTTAAACCCAGTTGGTGTGAATATCCTGTACCCTTCCTATACCCGATTCCTCTTCCAGCGATCCAGAAACAGATGTGTGCCTAGCTACTGTGTACTTGTTACGACCTTATAAGGTGTCTAGAGGCTAAGGAGTAACACATACACAGGTAACGAAAAAGTGTACATTAATATTAGGATCAACCTTAAGTTTACAATGGATAATTAAGCAGATCAGGGAAAGCAACAAACTTCAGGGTGGCCAAAGCCAAAATACCCCAACCCTACCTGAAAAGAAAACAACCTAAACTCCACCAAAACAAAGTTACAGTATAGGCTCCCTAACTAAACAAAACAGGGTCAAAAGGGGGAACAAAATAAATGGCGGCACATCCCTACAAGCTTCCCTTCTCTATTATACTCAGGAAAAAGGTTTGGAATATGATTACGTTTCCTATCTAAGAATAGTCTATACTTTAAACACTAAGTAAATAAAGTTACCTACTTACGCACTAAGCAGGAAAAAGGTATGGCACACAGCCTATAGACCTACAGTAGCAAACACCAGCTAACTAACAGAAAGGGTTCAGCACATGGAGGTGACGGATGGTAAAAAGGCTGATGAGGAGCTTCTCCCAGGCTTTTATGCTGTCTGGGCTGATTGAGGAAGCTGCAGCTTGCTTTTAATGCTCTTCAGGTTGCCCTGGTTGAGCTTAGACTGGTTTTAAATGCAAGCAAAACTAAATTCATGCTGTTCACTAGGGCTAAAACCACCAACCTTAGTAATATAGTCATAACCTCTTCAAGTGGTGCTACAATAGAAAGGGCCACGGAATACAATTACCTTGGCATCTGGCTAGATGAGAAATTGTGTTTTAAATTTCACATTGAAAACCTTGTCTCTATAGAAATAAATCTTGCTTTCCTGCATCCAGTAGGAAAACAATTAGTATGGAGACATTATCTATAGAACTGCTACTCCATCAATTTTAAAGCGCCTCGACACTGTGTACCATTCTGCCCTAAGATGGGTCACTGGTGACAGCTATGGTACCCATCATTGTACACTCTATGGGAACGCAGGCTTATCCTCTCTATCTGAGAGGCGTGATAAGCACTGGTACAGTATGTATTTATTTCTAAAGCCATCTCAGGAATGCTGCCCCCTTATATTTGTTCTATGTTGGATCAGAACCCTATTACATACCAGACCCGCTCAACTGATCTCCTGACACTCAAGGTTCTTTTTGCACAGACAGAGTTAGGCAAGACAGCATTTTCTGTCAGTGCTCCATCTGCCTGGAATGAGCTCCAGAGGCCCTTGAAAATCAAATCACTTCCATCTTTAGGTCATTTCAGGGAAATGACTTCCAACAATTTTGTTCAGGATTGTAACTGCTTTATTTAATTTAATTTTGGTAGATCTGTTCTAGTTCTTTGAGTATTTTAGTTTTTTTTTGGTGATTTCTGTATTCTGATTCATGCATCTTATGTTGCTGTATGTGAATGTCTATTCCTGTTGTTGATTACTGTGTTCTGTTTCTCGGCTACATTGAAAATGAGGGCCTGCCCCTCAACTGTACTCCGAGCTGAAATAAAGGTTATGATGATGATGAGGAATGAGGCCCAGGTGTGTCTCCAGACACCACGCCACTCCTCCAATCTCTACTCCACCCTCCATTACCAAGTAGGGCACTGAAAACACTCAGAGGGTTAAAACACAATATGAGGCCACATAGGGCCGTAACAGTACTCAATGTATAACTATACATATATATATTACACTGTACTGAAAAATGACACCATTATCGCATTCTCTCAGCCACTGTTCGCTGTGGACACGCCACCTGCTGACTCCTGAAGATCTGATCAGTAAACCCAAACGGAATCTGCAGTTTTTTTTCTGTTTTTCAGTGGTGATTCAGGAGGAAAATCTGTGGGATTCTGCGGGGTGACTTTTTAAGGTTTTAGACAGTTATCCAGTACTATAATCAATGTGTTTGGAGCAAGAATAACAACCCTAAACATGCTAAATAAATCTTAAAGTACCACAAAGTAAGATCCATTAGTCAAACCTTTGATTTTGTCATTTTTTTATTCAATACTAATTCACTCCTTCATGAACATTCTTTAGTACATATTCAATTCAAATAACAAATGTGCAATAAAATGTAAATTTGCCACTGAAATGCATTGGGAACAGGTAGATTAAACATTAATCTAAGAAAACAATAATTTACCAATGGGTCCAACATGAACATACATAAATTCATTCTCTAAATAATGTAATAAATACATAAATAAGTATAGTGCAAATGCGAGAACTGATATTTTTTTAGAACAATTTAAATAAAAATAATTTATAATTAAACCACAGATGTTTGTTTTTTCTGTATGTATGCAAGTCTGTACATTGGAAAGGAACAGTTTACTTTAACTACTTACACTCTCTATTCTAAGACAAATAGACCTGAGTTGCAACTGTACTTTCCTTTACACGAATTCTCTCTCATAAAAATAGCCGATCTACAAGCTCACATCGCGCCGCATTGTGACACGTTGTGAGCTTGTAGATCTGCTATTTTTGGCTAATGTTATCCCCAGAATATGGATGCTGGATTTTCTTTTTTTTAATTAAAAGGAGGGGAAAAAAGAACATTTTACATAATCGTTAAACATACATTAATTAATTTGTTCAATAAATAAATTTGGAACAAATACATACAACAGATATAGTGCTTGTTCAAGAGAGGATACAAAGCACTTCCGGAACATTAAATAATCATTGAAAAACAGATGATTGTTTTTTTCTGCAAGTCTATGCATTTGAAAAGAACAACTTTAACATTCTATACAAGACAAGGCAACATTTAACAACCATTAAAGCGTGAGTCAGTCAGTCAGTCAGTCAGTCAGTCAGTCAGTCAGTCAGCCTGAGGCTTTCAGCCAGGCATTCTGAGTCAGTCAGTCAGTCAGTCAGTCTGTGGCTTTCAGTCAGGCAGTCAGTCAGCCAGCCAGCCAGATAGCCAGCCTCTGGCTTTCAGTCAGTCAGTGGGGGTTATTCTGCCGACAGTTGAATTTGGCAATAAGCATCATTGTAATGTTGTGTTCAGTCAGGCTCCGTCGGTACTGTGTAAGCAGCATAGTGTAATGTGAGAAAAGACTCAACATCCACTGAGGTAGCGGGGTGATGGAGGTACAATGATGCTAGTGGGGCAAGAGTGGGCATTCTGTCCTCCCTGGCAGCCCACCACTCCACAGGACTGACATACTCAGCATCACTCTAGTCCATGTGGACGTAACGATGTCATTCCTCAGCTGACACAAGGGTAAGGGCAGGGGCCACCTGGACATAGTCCTGAATGTTCTTTCTTAGACCAGCCAATTGCTTGGTAAAACACTGGGAGGGCTTTGAAGAGATCCATGCTGGGGTGTCTCTCCATCACAGCCTGCAGCTTTGCAGAGCAGTTAGCCATGGTCTTCTGGAAGAGCTGAGAGTAGGCATCATGCTCATTCTCATCCAGCTCCCCCAGCTGCTCTTTGGTCCCAGGATGCCAGTCTTCAGCCCCTGCACTGCAGCCGTATTCAAACATGTAGAGGTTGTCAAGTTGACCATGGATAGTGGCAGCAGAAGGGTTGGATGTCTCCTGTTGAGGAGATGTGCCAGACATGTGATGTGTCTGGAGTTGGGGAACAGGCCATGAAGAATGATGTTGAAGGCTTTCTTCATGTAGCTTGCTGAGTCTGTGACAAAAGCCCACACGTCACTGAGGTTGATGTTGTAGCTGTTGAGGCAAGAGATGACTGCCTGTGACACAGTGTTGAAGTTGACTCTCTCAAGGAACACAATATCTGATGTCAGAGATGGCTCGCCAACGGGTTGCAGAAGAATTCCGAGGACACAGCGACCACAGGCATCTGTTGTCTCATCTAATAAAACATAGATGGCCTTTCACTCCACCGCACTCTTGATATCCTCCACATACTGAGGTAACAGCTCTAGCAGGTAGTCTGAGCGGAAGTGGGACAGAGCTGGAAGGGATCCTCCCTGCTTTGCAGCCAGTGTGGGAGCTTTCTCAAGGGGAATATCTGCCTCAACCAGTCTTAGTAAAACTCCAGCACAAACTCCTTCCTCTCAGCAGTAGATGGGGTCTTGGAGAGGCAGGCAGCCAGAGTTTGAGTCCTCGATCGTACTGGAAAACAAAGAAAGGTTCGATAATGTAAAATAAACACAGTATCATTGTACAGAAAATCAAATAATAATGCAAACCTACTGTAAGCTCACATATACAAGCCCCTCACAAATATCTGCCTTTCAGGTGTGTATTGTTGAGTGCTGGTCACAATGAAGCGCCTCTACCTCACTAATAACATAATACAGCTTTATTTTCTTTACAATTATCATACTAAACACATTACTGTCAATAGTAAGAACTGCAGTAGTGCACACATGAACCAAACTTCTCTGTCTTCATATTTGATTAAATGTTCTCACTACTCACAAAAATGTACATTACAGGTTGAGCATAATCATCCTGGCTGCTAGACTAGGTATATGTAACAAAACAAAGCAAACTGAAAACGAGTATTTTTGTAACCATCACTGGTTACAAAAAACATTCTCAATAGTCTTAGACTATTGAGAAGCAGTTGCAGTTGGGGAACAGGCCATGACCAGGGGTCTTCAAGAGGGGGTCCGGGATCCCTAGGGGATCCTCAGTGTTACTACAGAGGGGCCCAAATCTTTGCGTTACATTAACCACTTCAACCCTAGCATCCCTATTCTGAGGGGAACATTAGCAGAAAATAGCAGATCTACATGCTCACAATGCACAACTTAACATGAATCCAACACATTAGTGCTGTCAAACAAGTCTATGAAGCTGTCTATGAAATATATGAAGATGTTTAACGTGCAACACAATTTTATACAATATGCAGTGAGGGGGTCCCTGCTTCATCTCTTAAGAGGTCCTTGGCCTGGAAAACATTGAAGACCCCTGGTCTACTATTCTCCTCTATGGGCTATATTTCTTAAGATAAGCACTAAAGCCGATTTACATAAAATAAAACTATTGTTTCTCTTTATAACGCTGCAGCTGTCGTCCCTCTGCCTTGCCTGGCCAGTGTTGCAAAAAATAAATAAAGTAATTTCATCAACTTACCAGTGAGCGTGGGTCTGAACACCGAGATAATATGAATGGAGCTGGACGGAGCAGCAGAGTGATTGGAAGATTGCTTTGCGGCGATATCAAAGCGTGACGTTACGACCTCACCAAGATGGCGCGTAGCGAGGGGGTGGAGACTCGGCTCCGCCCCCTCCCTATCCGTAACTTTGTATAATAATGCATATGAATGATCGATAATTAAAAAACAGGTAATTTTCCGTTTTCCATTCATGTAGATGAAAGGCTAGAATTGAAAATCAAGCCAATTTTCGATTTTTGATTCTGGATTTCACATTGAATAATAGACTGAACGCAAGATACGGGCTTATAAAGTAATACTTGATATCTTGGCAAAAATTGTGTTTAACAAAAAAATAAAGTTAAAAAACGGGTCAATTTCCGTTTTCCATTCATGAGATGAAGCCAATTTCTTATTGTCGATTTTGGGACTTAAGAACGGATATAAACTGAACGGACAATTTCCGATTTTTGATTTTGGGATTTTATTTTGAAAATCAACTGAACGCTACGTACACGGATTCTGTTCAGACCTGATCAAATAAATCTAGTTCCAATCTGGATAGGACAACAATGTGATTTGGGCTGCCAGTCTGAACAGGGCCTTTTAGTGAGCAGAGAGACCAAGGATGGAGAAAACAGAACAGCTTCATTACGTTGAAGGAAGTGATGTTGTAGAAAAAAGACCATTAACACTGCGTGTCATTCAAGTCAAAGTAAACAGTGCATGTTTATTTAATTAGTATCATTGGTGACACCTGTACAGGGTGTAACATTACACAACTATTTATGTTAATAATCAGGCAGAAGAGAAGTGCTGAGGACACATCTTTTAGTCACACAGAGGAATGTCAGTCCTCAGAAATAACAATGTGTAGAAACTGTATTTAAACTGCCCCAACATCCAGATTATCATAAATATAATTACAATGTGTATGTATCCTTGTAGAATCTGTATTTAAGCTGCCCCAACATCCAGATTATCATAAATATCATTACAATGTGTATGTATCCTTGTAGAATATGTATTTAAGCTGCCCCAACATCCAGATGATCATAAATATCATTACAATGTGTATGTATCCTTGTAGAATATGTATTTAAGCTGCCCCAACCCCAACATCCAGATCGATATCAGACTCCCGTTGCCTTCCAAGGCAACAGGACCCTGTCCACCTTTTCTTCTTCCATTTTCTTCACTTTTCCTTTTCCCTTTCTATTCTTTACTCTCATTTTCTCATTATAATATTTCCCATTATTATATTACATAATTATTGTCATCTTTTGTATTGAAACAATCTCCTAAAATGCATATTAGTATAAACTCATTCATTCTCTCACAGAGGAAATGTTGCATTTCCACACGTACATATGTTTGGTACTTGTTTTTGATAATATCAACATTTTAATTAAGAATGTAATAATCACACTTTGCGTCTATATATAAATTATATATATTTTTTGAGATATGTGAAATTAATTTCGTTTTTGATTCATGTTATTCAAAAGAAAGTGGAAGGCAGTCCTTTACTCAGTTACACACCTCCTCCACCAGGTGGCGAAAGGCAACAGTGCATGGATCCTTTGCTGTTCATGCTTGTTAAACATTAGACCCCCCCCCCCCCCCCCCCCCCCCGGTCTGAGCACGGAGCAGGCTGACGTCACCAAATTTAGAGCGACGCCCCTCTGCACTCTGGTTGGTTAGGAGTTAACAAGGTCTTTTTTCTTTTGAAACAAAAAAGGAAGCTGGGATTCCGACTGCGAGACTAGTTAAACAATGACCGGCAAGTAAATGCGTGTGGTTTATTTCAAGCGCATCGGCTGATTTCGGAGCTTTACACATTATATAAGTATATTACAGTAGGAACAGAGAGCTTTACACATTATATAAGTATATTACAGTAGGAACAGAGAGCTTTACACATTATATAAGTATATTACAGTAGGAACAGAAAGCTTTGTGAAAATGTCTCATAAAGATAAAGGAGGTAAAATGAGTCAAATGGAGTCTGTACGGCTGAAGATAAATGAACACATGACGTCGGTGGGAGAGGAGATATCGTCTGTTTTGGAAAAACAGCGTGGTGTTGATGTTTGTAGTGTGAAGCTTAATGTCAGAGTGTTTGTGTTGGAGTGCCTCAGTGCGGCTGCAGAGTTCATGTGCAACCTATTCCAGAGAGAGATAGAGACACAGACACAAAACAAACTGCTGGACGCTGACTTTGATATGGACATCCATCCTTACACTGCAGGTTGGTAAACACATTCTATTCAACACGAGGTGTGTGTGTGTGTGTGTGTGTGTGTGTGTGTGTGTGTGTGTGTGTGTGTGTGTGTGTGTGTGTGTGTGTGTGTGTGTGTGTGTGTGCTTAAGCTAAGCAGAGACAATAAATATTAACATAAAATATGTATTTTTTGTGTAGCAATAAAAGACTGAAAACACTGGCTTACAGTGGAAATATTGGTAACTAAAGAAATAGGAATTCAAGAAATAATGAAGACAAATACTGACAATGCCTATGAACATTGGCTTGCTGTTGTTGCATATAGCCAAAATGCTATAATAATATTAAGCTTGTCATTGAGAAAGGAAAATAAAGTTGTCTTTTTGAGGAGAAGTGGAACCTTATAAGTCACTTTAAGTTTAGCATGAGGGAGAGGGTCTACCCTCTTCAGGGAATTACTTGATATATCTCTAGGCTACAGAAAACATTCAGTTGGCTATTAAACATACACAAGACACAGACGATAGACAACCGGTTACTTACAGCTGCCATTAATTAGTGCTTTTGATTGCCTTTGTGGTCAAATCAGGGTCAAATGCATAGGCTCAACGAGCCATCGTTAACCTGCTAATGTTACACAGCTGATTGGCAACATGCGTTAAACGCCGCCACCACATCACTCTGATCTCCAAGCAAGTTGGAGAACACTCTAAAATCGTCAATTTTACTTTGGCTGGTCAATTTAAGATGACAATAGCAACAAAGGTTAGTAGGCTAGTAGACCTGTATGTATGATAATCAGTTATTATTCCAGACAGTGGTCTAACCAAGTCGTTTTAACACGTTTGAGACCAGGTCTCAACCAGCTCCTCATGTCGTCTCACTCTGTGTAGCGTAACAGTGGGGAGGGGAGGGGCTGTACTGCTGCTGCTAAAACGTACGCGTAACAGACGGCCCTTGTGTGTGTGTGTGTGTGTTACACGCAAAATCGTTACCCAAAGAATTCGGTCTGAGCATTCGTCTTTCTAAGACTATTTCTACGTGGATTTTATCGTTTATAAAGTAGGATAAAGTAGGATGTGGCCATGTAAAATGGTGCTGTCCCATGGATTTGTAAAATATTCGCGGTAAAAAAAATGTTTTACCGCGAATTATTATTATTTATTTTTTCTGTTCGTGACAATTGTAGTGCGTCCCGTGGACGCAACGACGGTGCCATGAATGCGTCCTTTTTCAATACGGTGCGTCAGAGACGCAGGACGCAGGCCTATGAGCATCTCTGTCAAAGTCCTTCTTGTTAAAGTTCTTATTCTATTCCTTCATTCCAGACCAGTGTGTGGGACCTGAAGACCACCTCAAACAGGAACCTAAAGACCACCTTAACCAGGAACCTGAAGACCACCTTAAACAGGAACCTGAAGACCACATGGATCTCAGTAGGTTTCAAGCTCTTTGCAATTTTCTATTTAGGCATTTAGCAGACACTCTTTATCCAGAGCAACTTAAAGTAATCATGGTAAACACATTCATCAAATGTATAGAGACAGTGTAGTGCCTCAGTATTGTAGGGTCATAGGTAAACCAAGAACCTAGCATCAGTCTAAACAGTATAATATGCAAGGGATAATGCCCTTCAGGACGATTAACCACCTCGGCTTCAGTTTGTGGAACTTATAAGGTTCCACAATAAATATTAACATAAAATATGTATTTTTTTTGTAGCAATAAAAGACTGAAAACACTGGCTTACAGTGGAAATATTGGCAACTAAAGAAATAGGAATTCAAGAAATAATGAAGACAAATACTGACAATGCCTATGAACATTGGCTTGCTGTTGTTGCATATAGCCAAAATGCTATAATAATATTGAGAAAGGAAAATAAAGTTGTCTTTTTGAGGAGAAGTGGAACCTTATAAGTCACTTTAAGTTTAGCATGAGGGAGAGGGTCTACCCTCTTCAGGGAATTACTTGATATATCTCTAGGCTACAGAAAACATTCAGTTGGCTATTAAACATACACAAGACACAGACGATAGACAACCGGTTACTTACAGCTGCCATTCATTAGTGCTTTTGATTGCCTTTGTGGTCAAATCAGGGTCAAATGCATAGGCTCAACGAGCCATCGTTAACCTGCTAATGTTACACAGCTGATTGGCAACATGCGTTAAACGCAGCCACCACATCACTCTGATCTCCAAGCAAGTTGGAGAACACTCTAAAATCGTTAATTTTACTTTGGCTGGTCAATTTAAGATGACAATAGCAACAAAGGTTAGTAGGCTAGTAGACCTGTATGTATGATAATCAGTTATTATTCCAGACAGTGGTCTAACCAAGTCGTTTTAACACGTTTGAGACCAGGTCTCAACCAGCTCCTCATGTCATCTCACTCTGTGTAGCGTAACAGTGGGGAGGGGAGGGGCTGTACTGCTGCTGCTAAAACGTACGCGCAACAGTCTCCCCGGGTCTTCAGTTTTGTTGGTGGGACCTTAAGAAGTGACTGGTCAGTAGACCTCAAGGCCCTTGTAGAGTTATTGGGAGGTAGAAGCGCCGATATGTGCAATGGTGCTAACCCATTTAAAGACTTAAAAACAACCATTAAAGTCTTCCACTGAATCCTGTAATGAACAGGGAGCCAGTATAAGGAGGTAAGAATCGGGGAGATCATACTTCTGTTCCCTGTTAACAATGTGATTACATCAATCCGTGTCAGATCTTCATCAGGAAATTGAGAGCGCAATAAAAACAGCAGAGCTTTTTCGGCCGATGTGTTTACTTTATTTTCCTTTGTTAAGAACTGCAACCTGGGGATGTGTGCGCACTAGCTTTTCATTAAACAGAGGAAACACTGCATGAAAATAATGTTCAAGCCTTTACCGGTCTCTCTTTGTATCTATTTCCTAGACGTCCTGCACCTCCCTGTGTGTAAAGAGGAGGTTTTCCCTGAAGAGGAGAGGAGCCCCAGTCTGGTCCAGGAGGAACCAGAGCCTCCACAAATTAAAGAGGAGCAGGAGGAGCTTCTTCAAAGACCACAAGAGGTTGATAGGCCTATGCTGACATTACTAGCAGTGAAAAGTGAAGGTGATGATGGTGAAAACAGAGACACAGAGCCTGTAGCCAGCACCTCAACTCAACACACTTGTACAGTTTGTAAAAAAGGCTTTCGTGACAACGATGATCTAAAAAGACACATTAGGACTCATACAGGGGAAAAGCCATTCACTTGTGAAGTTTGTGGCCACGGCTGTATTCAAAAGGCTCATTTAAAAACACACATGATGACTCATACAGGGGAAAAGCCAGCCAATTGTACAGTTTGTAACAAAAACTTTAGTCACAAAAGTGATCTAAAAAGACACATGAGGACTCATACAGGGGAAAAGAAAATCAATTGTACAGTTTGTAACAAAAGCTTTAATCGCAACAATATTCTAAAAATACACATGAGGACTCATACAGGGGAAAAGCCATTCACTTGTACAATTTGTAGCAAAGGCTTTTCTGACAACAGCAATCTAAAAAGACACATGAGGACTCATACAGGGGGGGGAAACCTTTAACTGCAGTTTGTGACAAACGCTTTGGTCCAAATGCATATATAGTGGGGTGCCAGGACACTCAGTCATTTCAAGTTGTTGTGAAGTTTAGTTTTCATTTCTAATTTGAAGATAAGGGTCTATAGAACAATTTTAGTTTGAGTGTCAAGAAACTATTATTATTATTATTATTATTATTATTATTATTATTATGTAAGAAGTAATGTATGAAATACATATTCAGAGATATTATTTCTAAATCCTTATTTCGTACAGACCAGATGAACGTAATCTGTCTGTAAGTAGAGTAATTATCTCATTCACCTGATGAATGTTTAATAGTAATGCATTGCACTTTATTCACATGATTTACTGTCAGTTGCTCCATTTGCAGAGGTCTGACATCTTGTTTGTTAAAAAGGGTTTGTTTTAATGTCTCAGCAGCAGAGTGAGCTGTGAATGACCACAAGACTTACATGTGTTTGTATTATTAACATAATTCATATACAGTTTGTTCTCCTTTGTGGTGTTTGATAACATGTCTGGAGTGAATGTCAGTGTGTGTTAACTGTGATAAAATATAGATTATCTGAGTTTGACAGATACACTTCCTTTTCATTACTTTATTAAGTGAATAAAACTCCAGAACTGAAAACACTTCATTTGACTCAACCTCCTTCAACCACACTGTTTTATGTGGTTAATGTACACCATCTACTGGTTAAATTGTAAAACTACACCACCTGTTTTGTGATGTCTCTGCTGTAGAATTTTAAACGGATTCATTTTATCAGATCTAGACTGAACACTAGCTAGATGTGACTCCATTGTATTGTATCCACTGTTAATACACACTGGATGTAGAACACCTCCAGTTCCCAGATTAAATAACTTGAATTAAGAAGAGATCAACTGTATTCACCTACAGTCAGTGTGTATGTGACTTGGATCCACACAGTGGAATGAATGAATGAAACTAACCCAGCAGATCGGCTATTTCCCTATAGACTTGAATTGCTATGTGGTGTGTGGACTATTAGTACATTAAGTTAGTTAGGAGGTACACATAGTAAATATCACTTTGGTTTTTGGGCTTGTTTTCATACACCTGGTTGCTTATTTCTCTCTCACAACCTGGCGTTCTTTTGTATTTGCAGTCTCACGTGACCACTAGAGCAGAGGGTCTCAACCTGTGGGTTGGGACCTCAACGCCTCGTTGTGAGCTTGTAGATAGATATACTTTATTGTCCTTGCGGAAATTCATTTTGTACCAATCAACCATCAGGATACAAAAAAAATCACAAAACATAACATAAATACACAATACATAGACAGAACACACAATACATTGACAGTGCTACACATCTCTCTTACAGAGTAAACACTAGAAAAGGCTACCAGGGCGTCACATTACATTTTATGCAACATTGGCACTGTGTATCTGCTATTTTCACAATATTTATCTGTGGAACCGAGTCAAACAAATTGGGGTCCCCAGTTCAAATATGATTATTTTGGGGGGGTCACAGCCTGAAAAGGTTGAGAACCACTGCATAGATTATTGAATCAGGTTTGTGAAGAGAGACATGTCACTGTGTGAGAGAGAGACAATAGTAGCACATATAATAGTGTAAGATAGTATATAATATAGTACAACAATAATATATATATAATGGTATAATATAAGAATGTTACGGTAATATACAGTATAGTGTAGTGGTATAGTGTAATGTAGTAGAAATCCACGGTCGTGCTCCATGGAGAGGCCCGGTCCGCAGTCACAGTCTTGAGACGCAGCTGGCGTATTTTGGGGGGTCACAGCCTGGAAAGGTTTAGAACCACTGCATAGAGTATTGAATCAGGTTTGTGAAGTGAGACATGTCACTCTGTGAGAGAGAGACAGACAGACAGACAGAGAGACAGACAGACAGAGGGGAGGAAGAGAGGAGGATCTGTGTAACACTTTAACCATTATTTTATAATTTGGCTATTCAAAAATATCAGATATACAAGCTCATAGCACGGCAACCGAGTGCCACGCTACGAGCTTGTAGATCTGCTTTTTTCTTTTTTTTCAAGCTAACTTTTGTTTTACTCAAACCTTTGCTTGTTAGGGTCCCTGGAACAATACATTTTGAGATGGGGGTCCAAGCAAAGATTTGAGTTACTAATGTTTGGTTTTTAAAAAAGAAATATGTATATTTATTCAAAGATTGATTTTCCCGTTCTAAATGTGTTAAAGTCATTAAATGTGTGATTAACAACTTAGACCCTCTATTCTTAATCAAACAGACCTTGAGATGTGTGCAAATGTCTGTTTTTTCTCTCTCCAGACCAAATTGCTGCGCCAAAAATAGCCGATCTACCTGTTGGGTCATGTGTGGGATGGCCAACTCGGAAGTAAAAGTTAGTTAAAGGGATAGTTCACCCAAACAATTACTTATTTTCTATCAATTACACACCCCATGAAGCCTTGAATTCATGGAGATTTTTTTGTTTTTGTCGCTTTCCTGGGCCAATAATTTGATGACTGGTGCAAAGATGCTAATGTCTCCGGTAGGAGACTCAAAGTTGACACTTTGAGTCTCCTACCGGAGCCGCCGCCGGTCATCAAATTATTGGCTTAGGAATGTGACAAAAACAAAGAAATCTCCATGAATTCAAGTCTCCATGGGGTGTGTAATCGTTAGAAAAAAAGTCATTTTGGGGGTGAACTATCCCTTTAAGCTTAATGCTTTTATGGGTTCATTTTAAAACTATTTGGAACAATAGGCCTACATTTGGAACTACACATTAGACATGTACAAAAGGTATTTCAATGGGTACATTAAACATATTCAAACCAAGCCAGGACTTGGAAAACAATACATAAAATACATATTTGTATTTTTATCGAACACAAAATATTAAAAAAAACACTCTTGTATTTGTGTGTGCCTAAAGCACCTCTCTCTCCATCGCTTGGTTTTGCCCCGGTCAGCCATGTGTATCCAGAGGTCCACTCACTGTTTGTTAATGTGTCCAACTGTCAGTAACAAACTAAGCTACAAGATCTACAAGTTGCACGCTGAAAATAGACGATCTACAAGCTCACAACGCGTCGCAGTGCGACATGTTGTGAGCTTGTGATGGCTTCGCCATGATGGCTTGTGGTGGACATTTTTTTCAAAATTCCATTTTTGCCATGGGCGTACACATGGGCGTACACATGGGCGTACACATTGAGCGGACAATAATATTACCAGAAACACATAAATAGCTAAACGTGAATGACCATTACAGGTCTGTAACTCCGAGAGTGCACAAATGGAACCAAATGGACCCGTGGGGTCCATTTGGTTCCATTTGTACACTCTCAGAGTTAAAGGGGTCCTTGAAAATAAAACTCTTGAGAACCGCTACTAGTGGACTCCTAATGTGCCATAGTGTCGAAGTAAGTCAGTGTCATACATATTCTGAGGAAAACCTGCAGACTGACATTCAATAATTGGGTCTTATGATCAAAATGAGAACATTATAATGTTATGTAAAAAAAATAATCGAACATTTACCACGGACAAGGACAGGTCTTGCCACGGCCCGTGTGCGGACATATTGATGACCGCTGCTTGTGAGCTAAACTAGACTAAACCAAAACATTTGAGAATAACTAAAATATGACTAAAACAAAATGAAATCTTATAGACCCCTTAACAGACGACGTCACACTGATAAGAACCAGTATGCGCGCAATGAAACCCATTATACAACAGGTAGTTCCGACCAAGCAATCTGATTGGTTGAAATAGCTAACTAGCCGTGCTTCAAACCAGCATGATAGCACGGGCCTAATCACATTAATAAATCACTCCGCACTGCAGGCCCAATGTCTGTGCATAGAGCCTATTCCAGGTCATTTAAAATAAAACGTGTGAACAATAAAACATCCTGTTATTAATTAACTGTCTATTCAATGAGCACAGATGAGATAAGTGTCTCTCCCTGTAATGTCCTGTAGAGGGCAGTGTTTACCTGCATTTACAATACAACCAACAGCTGGGGTTTCCACATAGATACAGGTACAACAATTTAACAAAGGTTCTCAGAGTGCGGTCTGTGAGCTTGTAGATCTGCTGTTTTCGAATGGCCAAAATGCATATAGGGCTGAAGTGGTTAATGTATGTTTTGTAATAATAATCAAAATCTACAAAGTAACTAGTAACTAAAGTTTTCAAATATTTGTAGTGGAGTAAAAGTACAATATTTGTCTCTGAGATGTAGTGGAGTAGAAGTAAAAGTACTGAAATTTGGAAATACTCCAGTAAAGTAAAAAGAAGTACCTCAAAATGAGTACATGTACTTAGTTACTTTCCACCCCTGGTGGCTACAGGGTGTCCCCGCCCACGCCTGGCTCAGGCTGATGATGCGTTGCTCTGTTAGGCTCCGCCCACGCAGGCTCCGCTAGCCGCCGCCCACACGCCATGAGGCCCCGGCACACAGTACCGCCCACTGGCCACGGTTACCCTGGCAACCGCGCCGGTGCTGGGAGGGTGTGTGCCTGACTGACTGGAGCGTGGGAGTTCAACTGAGAAAAGCTCTCTCTCTCTCCCTCCCTCTCGCTCTCTCGCTCTCTCACACACACACACACGCACGCACGCACGCACGCACGCACGCACGCACGCACGCACACACACGCACACACACTCACGCACACTGTTTGTTAATGTGTCCAACTGTCAGTAACAAACTAACAATGTAAATACATGTATGTGTCTAACTGTCAGTAACAGTAAATGTCATAAATACATGTATGTGTCTAACTGTGATAAATGACTCAATGACATAAATACATAGATATTGTGAACATAGCAGATCTACAAGCTTGTAGATCTGCTTTTTTCACAATCTTTCGTGTATTATTTGAGAATCTGGTCAATATTTGACCAGTATAGTTTGTTAAAGTCCTCAAATTGTCACTTTACTGTCATCTGGGGACCCCCCAAAATAACTGACGGACGCAGCCTGGGGTCCCGTGGGTTATGCTGGGGCATCAGGACCGTTCCAAAGGAGGATCTCCTGTCCTGGTCTGCCGGGCTAGTTTATGTCCAACCACCGTGTGTCTCGGGGGAGTTTGTCCCCACCAGCACGACTCCCTGGTCGGCTTCCCATCAGCGTGCCTTGCTCCTGGATCAGGCCGCGACCTTTGCCCCTTTCCCCACTGCACACCACGGCCTGCCTCAGTCTCACGTCCCTGCGGTCGGCGGGGTACGCTTTTCATCCGCCATGACGCTCACCGTGGACCCTTACGGTGGCCCTTTCCCAGTCCTGAAGGTCAGGGACAAGGCCTTTATCGTCGAGGTCGGGGGCCGCGTAGTGACTGTGTTAGGGCATAATTCACCATGGACTCTTTAAGAGAGTGGGAGGGGGGTTGATTAGAGACAATAGGAGTGTGTGTGTGTGTGTGTGTGTGTGTGTGTGTGTGTGTGTGTGTGTGTGTGTGTGTGTGTGTGTGTGTGTGTGTGTGTGTTAGTGTGTGTGTGTGTGTGTGTGTGTGTGTGTGTGTGTGTGTGTGTGTGTGTGTGTGTGTGTGTGTGTGTTAGTGTGTGTGTGTGTGTGTGTGTGTGTGTGTGTGTGTGTGTGTGTGTGTGTGTGTGTGTGTGTGTGTGTGTGTGTGTGTGTGTGTGTGTTGTGTTGTCAGTGTGAGTGCAGTATGTAATAAATGGGACACGTTGCTCTGTGTGCCCAAAGTGAGAAGTTCCAATACGTTCTTTCTATAGCAATTCCTACAACATTTAGTTTAACTCACAGATAATGAAAATAGCAGATCTACAAGCTCACAACACCAATGCGAGGCGTTGTGAGCTTGTAGATCTGCTATTTTCACAATCTTTGCCTTTCTTATATTATTAAACAATTTGGCCAATGTTTGACCAGTTTTAATAATATAGTTTGTTGATTACTTTTGATGCAGTGATGATGGTCTTTTTCTTTTCATTTTGAGGTATTAAAAAGGTCTTAAAAGTCCATTGTCACTTATTGTCATCTGGAACCCCCCCCCCCCCAAAAGAAAAATCATGTGGGCGACCCCACAGCCATGGTGAGAAGCACTGGTCTATGGGAAGGACAAAAAACCTGACATGGCCGGGGCGCCTGATGGAGGGGAAGGGAACTGGTTGGAATAACGTGTTCCTTCCACGCGCTACGTCCAACCAGGGAAACTCCCCCCCTGTCAGGTGACCCCTGTCAAGAAGGTCAGTTGGCTCTCATGCACTGAAGGAAGCATGAGCTCGGCCCTGGCCTCCCTGGCTGTGGGGGACTGGTGTAGGGCTGGTGTAGGGCTGGTGTAGCGCCCAGGATCACTTAGGAAATTGGCACCGGGTGAAAAAAATGGGTTACAAAAATCGCGGGATAAAAATTATTAAAAAAAAAAAAAAAAACCTGACATGGATCAGACCAGAGGATCAGATGTAACATGAGACTAAAGAGAGTGATGCCTCCCTTCCCAACTTTTTCCCCCCTTTTCCTGTGTTTACAGCATTGAGCAGAATGTCCTCACATGAACTACATGAAGCTACATGACGCACACACCCTGATGGAAACACCGACTTTTCTCTCAACTTCTGCTCCATGAAGGTAGGCCTACAATCTATCCACTAAATACTAATACTTTATGTGTTCTTATGGTCATAACAGAACAGATTCATATAGGTTTAATATTCTACACATCTCAACTTTATGAAAGTGTGTTTGAGGAAGTTAAAGACAAAGGCCACAGATATGAGTCATGTATGAGGGCTACGCCCACAGTCTGATGAAAGCAGACACTGTGCTGCTTTATGAACATAATGTCTCAGATATATATTACATGTATTAACCAGTAGTTTTATGTGTCTGTGAGTCTGGAGTGGACTTTGTCTCTGTGGTTCTTTACTGACTCATATCATCATTTCATGTGAGATGAGGCCAGCAGTGTTGTTGCTCCACGACTGACGGTAGAGCCAGTGTCAGGAACAGTGTTTTACTTGGGCGGGAACCCCTTTTTGTAACTATACCAGGAACCCCTTTTTGTTACTATACCAGGAACCCCTTTTTGTAACTATACCAGGAACCCCTTTTTGTAACTATACCAGGAACCCCTTTTTGTTACTATACCAGGAACCCCTTTTTGTTACTATACCAGGAACCCCTTTTTGTTACTATACCAGGAACCCCTTTTTGTTACTATACCAGGAACCCCTATTTGTAACTATACCTTTCAGGACGGGAACCCCTATTTGTAACTATACCAGGAACCCCTTTTGGGGTTCTTGTTGCTATGTACAGTATATAGCAACATACATTTTTTGTAATTTTTGAATAAATATTTTACGTTTTTCAGAAAACTTAGGTCAGGATTTAGAAGATGTTTTTAGAATCGGCCTCAGGTCTAAATCGGTTAAGTAAAAGTGACAATACTGCAGTGTAGATATACTCAGTTACAAGTAAAAGTCTGGTAATCAAAATGTACTTGAGTAAAATTACAAAAGTATTAAAATATACTTTAAGTACCAAAAGTAAAAGTACTCATTGTGCACAATGTCCCATTTCACAAGTTCAAAACGTGTACAAATATTTTGAAAATATCAGATCTACAAGCTCACAATGCATCGCATTGTGAGCTTGTAGATCTGCTATTTTCAAATGGCCGAAATATATAGGCTACTATAGGGCTAAAGTGGTTAATGTATGTGTTGTGATAATAATCTAAATCTACAAAGTAACTACATTTATTTGCTTTAGCTCTTGCTCATTTGATTTTGATATTTGTCTCATCTGTTTAAGACAGTAGAAAGCTGATATATTGCACTTTTACCTTAGAGCTAGGTATACTCTTGGTTGCTTGTTTTTGCAGAAAATGCACTTCAGACTTCTGGTGATTAGTAGTGCTGTTCCCTACCTATGTTGAATGCACTTATTGTAAGTCGCTTTGGATAAAAGCGTCTGCTAAATGACTGTAATGTAACTACTGTAGTAACTAAAGCTGTCAATTAATTGTAGGGTAAAAGAACAATATTTGCCTCTGAGATGTAGTGGAGTAAGTAAAAGTAGGCTACTGAAAATTTGGAAATAAAAAGTAACAACATCCTCAAAAGTGGACTTAAGTACAGTACTTGAGGAAAAGTACTCAGTTACTTTACACCACTGCACATACAGGAGGGGAAGGGAACTGGTTGGAATAACGTGTTCCTTCCACGCGCTACGTCCAACCAGGGAAACTCCCCCCCTGTCAGGTGACCCCTGTCAAGAAGGTCAGTTGGCTCTCATGCACTGAAGGAAGCATGAGCTCGGCCCTGGCCTCCCTGGCTGTGGGGGACTGGTGTAGGGCTGGTGTAGGGCTGGTGTAGCGCCCAGGATCACTTAGGAAATTGGCACCGGGTGAAAAAAATGGCTTACAAAAATCGCGGGATAAAAATTATTAAAAAAAAAAAAAAAAACCTGACATGGATCAGACCAGAGGATCAGATGTAACATGAGACTAAAGAGAGTGATGCCTCCCTTCCCAACTTTTTCCCCCCTTTTCCTGTGTTTACAGCATTGAGCAGAATGTCCTCACATGAACTACATGAAGCTACATGACGCACACACCCTGATGGAAACACCGACTTTTCTCTCAACTTCTGCTCCATGAAGGTAGGCCTACAATCTATCCACTAAATACTAATACTTTATGTGTTCTTATGGTCATAACAGAACAGATTCATATAGGTTTAATATTCTACACATCTCAACTTTATGAAAGTGTGTTTGAGGAAGTTAAAGACAACGGCCACAGATATGAGTCATGTATGAGGGCTACGCCCACAGTCTGATGAAAGCAGACACTGTGCTGCTTTATGAACATAATGTCTCAGATATATATTACATGTATTAACCAGTAGTTTTATGTGTCTGTGAGTCTGGAGTGGACTTTGTCTCTGTGGTTCTTTACTGACTCATATCATCATTTCATGTGAGATGAGGCCAGCAGTGTTGTTGCTCCACGGCTGACGGTAGAGCCAGTGTCAGGACCAGTGTTTTACTTGGGCGGGAACCCCTTTTTGTAACTATACCAGGAACCCCTTTTTGTTACTATACCAGGAACCCCTTTTTGTTACTATACCAGGAACCCCTTTTTGTTACTATACCAGGAACCCCTATTTGTAACTATACCTTTCAGGACGGGAACCCCTATTTGTAACTATACCAGGAACCCCTTTTGGGGTTCTTGTTGCTATGTACAGTATATAGCAACATACATTTTTTGTAATTTTTGAATAAATATTTTACGTTTTTCAGAAAACTTAGGTCAGGATTTAGAAGATGTTTTTAGAATCGGCCTCAGGTCTAAATCGGTTAAGTAAAAGTGACAATACTGCAGTGTAGATATACTCAGTTACAAGTAAAAGTCTGGTAATCAAAATGTACTTGAGTAAAATTACAAAAGTATTAAAATATACTTTAAGTACCAAAAGTAAAAGTACTCATTGTGCACAATGTCCCATTTCACAAGTTCAAAACGTGTACAAATATTTTGAAAATATCAGATCTACAAGCTCACAATGCATCGCATTGTGAGCTTGTAGATCTGCTATTTTCAAATGGCCGAAATATATAGGCTACTATAGGGCTAAAGTGGTTAATGTATGTGTTGTGATAATAATCTAAATCTACAAAGTAACTACATTTATTTGCTTTAGCTCTTGCTCATTTGATTTTGATATTTGTCTCATCTGTTTAAGACAGTAGAAAGCTGATATATTGCACTTTTACCTTAGAGCTAGGTATACTCTTGGTTGCTTGTTTTTGCAGAAAATGCACTTCAGACTTCTGGTGATTAGTAGTGCTGTTCCCTACCTATGTTGAATGCACTTATTGTAAGTCGCTTTGGATAAAAGCGTCTGCTAAATGACTGTAATGTAACTACTGTAGTAACTAAAGCTGTCAATTAATTGTAGGGTAAAAGAACAATATTTGCCTCTGAGATGTAGTGGAGTAAGTAAAAGTAGGCTACTGAAAATTTGGAAATAAAAAGTAACAACATCCTCAAAAGTGGACTTAAGTACAGTACTTGAGGAAAAGTACTCAGTTACTTTACACCACTGCACATACATCATGTATATTAGGCTACTGAAGTAATGTATGGAATACATATTGAGAGATATTATTTCTAAATCCTTATTTCGTACAGACCAGATGTACTTAATCTGTCTGTAAGTAGAGTGATTATCTCATTCACCTGATGAATGTTTAATAGTAATGCATGCACTTTATTCACATGATTTACTGTCAGTTGTGCCTTTTTTGTAGAGGTCTGACATCTTGTTTTCTTAAAAACGGTTTGTTTTAATGTCTCAGCAGCAGTGTTCATATACAGTTTGTTCTCCTTTGTGGTGTTTGATAACACGTCTGGAGTGAATGTCAGTGTGTGTTAACTGTGATAAAATATAGATGATCTGAGTCTGACAGATACACTTTCTTTTCATTACTTTATTCAGTTCCCAGAACTGAAAACACATCATTTAACTCAACCTCCTTCAACCACAATCCATGTTCCAACTGTAAACAAAGGTCCAACTCTGTTTTATGTGGTTCATGTACACCATCTACTGGTCAAATTGTAAAACTACACCATCTGATCTGTGATTTCTCTGCTGTAGAGTTTTAAACTGATTCATTATGTCAGAACTGGACTGAACATTTAGCTAGATGTGACTCCATTGTATTGTATCCACTGTTAATACACACTGGATGTAGAAAATAAAGCAATAAATGTAGTTTCCAGTTCAGAGTTCCAGTTCCTTTGGCATCACTGTGTTTTATACAATAAGGTACAATGTTTAAACTCCTCTACCCTTCATGACAACAATGGATGACATAACTTGATTTAATGATAAACTAGATTCACTTACAGTCAGTTTGTGACTTGGATCCGCACAATGTAATGAATGTTGTTATGAATGAGTGAAACTAACCGTGTGTGTGTGTGTGTGTGTGTGTGTGTGTGTGTGTGTGTGTGTGTGTGTGTGTGTGTGTGTGTGTGTGTGTGTGTGTGTGTGTGTGTGTGTGTGTGTGTGTGTGTGTGTGTGTGTGTGTGTGTGTGTGTGTGTGTGTGTGTGTGTGTGTGTGTGGTCTCTGCTCTACCATGAGTGAGTCTGTGGAGAGAGAGGAGGGGGGCGTGGCCTCTAAAAGCATCCTGTCTGAAGAACATGAGAGGTAAATAAACATCTATGACATCATCACTGTCTTCATCATCATCATCATCATCATCATCATTGTGTCTCTGTTGTGTTAAAGGTCAGTCCATCAGGACAGACCAGACTCTCCTGTATCCAGCTGTGTCTCCATGAAGAGTGACAAGTCCATGGATCGACCTATCACCTTCACTGATGGACACCACTCTACTGAACAAAGGTTTGAACTTATTCAGATAGTGGTATGATGTAGAGTCATGTAATATCCCTTTATCTCTCTCTAGCACACACACCATTGGTGGGCCATTCACAAACCACACAGCTAGCAAGTTGTTAGTCATAGCTAGAGATTACACAGGTAAACCACACTGTTGTTACACCCTGTCTTGTTTAATTCAGAGTAGAGGATTAATGACATATGTTTGAATGGATTCAGTATTGATTTTATGATTCAATAATAAATAAACTAAATAGTGTTCATCCTCTCTTTCTATCAGGGTTCATCAGCAGAGATCAGTCTCTCCTGTATCCAGCTGTGTCTCCATGAACAGTGACCGGTCCATGGGTAAACCTATCAACTTCAAAGATGAACACCACTCTACTGAACAAAGGTTTGAATTTATTACTGTTGATGCTCATATTTTGCAACCATGGAGGTGGAGGTCGATGCATGTAAGATGTCATTTTAAATGGTAAAATGTACATTTATATATTGTTTTTATCCAAAACACTTCTCAATAATCATAGCATTCACACACATATTCACACTGACTGTGGGGGAAAACATGAGGACAGTCTTGCTCAAGGACACTTCGACACACAGCCAGGAGGAGCCGGGAATCGAACCAGAAACGTCCTAAGCTGCCGCTCTAGTTTGACATTATCTGTCATAATAATCAGTCAAAGATAGAATGATGTAGTTGTATGCTTGTGTCATTGATACAGTCATATTATGAGCAGAGTATTTAGCAGCTATGACAGTCATATACTTATGTTATATTAATATGAATACCTTTGATAGAACACAGGTATGTACATGACACTAATAGATATCATACTAACTCAGTGGCCTTGTGGTTAGAGTGTCCGCCCTGAGACTGGGAGGTCGCGGTTCGATCCACGGCCGGGTCTCAAAATGAGACCCAATGCCTCCCTGCCCAATGCCTCCCCGCGGGACTCACGCGCACGGGGGTCCTCATGCACGCGCGCTGCACGCGAAATCTTTGGGCGGTTCTGGGCGGATTGGGTTCCTTTTTTTTTCAGTTTTTGGTTACTTTATTTCGGTTTTAGGGTTAGGATTCGGGTTAGGTTAGGGTTATGTTATTTAATTCTTATTTTTGCCTGATTTGACCGATTTATTATCAAAAAAATTAAACACAATTAAAACTTTTTTTGCAAAAAGTGGGGGGTATGAAATCTTCTCTGTAATAGGAGTATGCTATTGCTAATAATAACTATAATAGAACTACTAGGCAAATAAAAAATTTGATCTGATGGATAAGGTTCTGTGCAGACTGCAGTCAATTTAGAAACACTTGGTTGGACCCTACCTGCTCGTAGTGTCACTGTTGGCAGGTCCAATGCTCCTAACATTATCAGAATGGCAGCTGCTAAATCCTCTGATGACCATAACATTCTCCTCTTCAATACCTTCGGTTTACCCCCCAACTTGGAAGCACCAGGAGGAGGTTGTTTGTTTATAATTATTCACAACGTGGTCACTGGTCGCTATCACTTTTTTTTTTTTTTCTCGGTAGCTTTCACTGTTTTAAAATACTTGCTTAAATATGCACACTTTGCAGCTTTTGCTTGTATCCTCTTAAATGTTGTTGAGCTGCAGATTATTTTCTTTCCGACTTGTATTCCACCGGCGACACGTGATTTAATTCACTGCTCGTTCACAAGAACACGGCCGGCTCGTCCAAAAAAACTCGCCCCAAAACACACTCGCCCCGGGTATATCTGGCGGCCTCGGTCGGCGAAAAACTTAGGGGCGAGTGTGTTTTGGGGCGAGTGTTTTAGCCTGCGCAGTGTCTGCGTTTCTCCTCTCGAGTCTCGACAAACACACACACACACACACACACACACACACACACACACACACACACACACACACACGCACTCGGCCCGCCCCCTGATGACAGGCTCCACTGCTCCGCTGCCTGCGCACAGCCAGTTAATTGATATATATTTGGCCGCGGACCCCCATTTGAAAATGTTTTGTGCCAGGGACCCCCAGAAGCAAAGATATCAGTAAATATTTGCTTTAAAAAATATAAATATTCAAAGATATGCACACTTTTTCAAGATTTTTCAAAAGATCTGCCATTTTTGAATAGCCAAAGCTAAGTGGTTAAAATGATTGTGACGCTATGTTAACTAATTTTGCTGGGGACCCACTGGTGGCCCCCGGACCACTGGTTGAGGACCCCTGCTCTAAAATAAAATCTCTGCCTACTAGGGCTGGAAAATTAACCAAAAATATATCGAAACCAACATATGTGACCCAGGATAAAGAATAAGTCATCTAGGCTTCTTTTTTTTTCATGTCATATGAAAGCAGGGAATCATACCTAAACATTTGACACATTGCTTGTGCAGTTTGACGCACCTGTTTCCGAGATAATATGGCTTATAGAATGATGTCTTGCAGAGATTCAGTGAACTGATAAAACTGGCCTTAAAGGTTCTGTGAGAGTTTAACCCCCCACAGCAAAAGTTTGAAATCATGACATTGATTAGAATTCATATCACAAATCTAAATATGTGTACAAATACAACACATCTGTAGCCACCCTAGCATCCCTATTCTGGGGAAAACATTCACAGACAATAACCAATACGAGCTCGGACTGTGCCAGCCTGGTTGTGAAGTTATTTAGAAATCCATGCATTTGTTGTCCATGTCCATGCATGATGATGATGTCTGTGTCATTGGTATGGATGACAACTCTGTCAACTTTGTCATTCTGAACACTGTACAGGGTGTGGTGTATTATTCTTGTATCAGCCTCCTGTTGTGTGGATTCTAGTGCAGAGACATCTTCAATACACCCCTCCTTGATCACCCCACTCCTTGGCCCTCATTTATCAACGGAGCGTATAAACCGCCGTATATTTCTATATATTCGGCCGTACACCAACATCGAAGTCACATTTATCAACGCATCCTACACAGCCGATCCGACCGTACATTTGGTCCCAGCCTTGATAAATGTCACGGCTGAAACCGAGCGTCATTTAAATAACACGCCCTTAAATATTCTCAAAACGCCCCGATTTTACGACATGAACCAGAATACGATCAAAGAAGACATCATGAAAAGTCAATAAGAAAGAGTTTCCCCCGCTCGCCTCGCCGCACACGCCCCTCTCTCTCTCTCTCTCTCTCTCTCTCTCTCACACACACACACACACACACACACACAGCACGCGTATAATTAGAAAATAGCAGACCTACAAGCTCACAACGCGTGGCGATGCGACGCTGGCTTGTGAGCTTGTAGATCTGCTATTTTCAATGCAGCCAGATATGCAATCTTATCTGAATGACTGTTAAAGCAGTTTGTTTAAATTACTTTATAAAATGTTATATTTTCACAGGGATAATTTATTAGTGTAGATATACATTTATGAGTGGATTATGTGTCCAGATGCCTGTCAGACAGTCAGACAATGCTACTCCGCAGGTCTAGGATGGAATAAACGGGTGCAGCCAAAGTCAACAACTGGTCTCTACCAGACGTGAGATTTCAGCGTACCGTAGGATGAAGCCCACGTCAGGATATATTGATAAATGCCGAAAGGTGCGGTGATCTCGCCGTACGCCTATTATTTGGGCTGCACCGCGTTGACAAGGGCCCTTGTCTCTTCTTTAAACCGCCCACCCAGGTAAAGATGTGTTGGACCAAGGGCCGACTTACGTTTCAAATGTTCACCCCATTCGTCGCAGAGGAAACTCAATCCGCAAGTTTCCTAGGGCATCGTGGTCATCACTTCCTGTCGATTTGATCCCTGATACCTGATCGGAAGTGATGCCCACAATGCCCTAGGAAACTTGTGGATAGGTTTGCCTTGTTAGCTGACACAGCAACAAAAAGCTGTGTAATGCATATACTGACTTCATATTCTTTGGTAGGTTTTGGTCGAACATATCTGTGTTCTTGCTCAGCTGTCTTAAGACTAGGTCCACTGTACCGGTCACAGCAGAAGTGAATGTAACACAGAGACCGTGTTACATTGCCACCACAAAAAGTATTGGTAAAGTAGTTGCAGACAATAACAAATATCTTAAATATTAAGACATGAGGATAGATCTGTGGTTTAGAAATGAAGCATTCATTTACAGCATATGTGGAAGCTATTCAGTATTTTTCACATTTATTTATTGTCTTTATTTAGTTGATTTGTTTTTGTGGAATCAGTTTGTTTACAGCTATATTATTTAAGGTAATTTGTGTTTCAGCTAAAATGCTTTTATTTTGAAGGTGTTGGGTCAATTTGGGCACACAGCTGGGTTTATTTAAATCAATCAGGGCACAACAGCAGTCAGTGGGCACCGGTAAGGTCTATGTTTTTTTTTTTGTACCAGTATGGGCTGAGTTCAGCAAACATTTCAGCACCTTTTGCTGTATTGTTCTTGCCGAGGTGAAGCTAATAAATACCACAAAAACGTCGATGCCTTGTCTGGACAATGGACTCATTACCAACTCATGATCTGCGTAAGATCCACTACCTGGTGCCTCAGTGGCCTTTTGAAGTTTTATTGTTGTTGACAAATAGCCACTACAGCATAAGTTACTCCAACTACCACACCTGAAATAGAGGTAACACTTGATACCACTTTTTTAAAGTTAAACTGTCTTTTCTCCAGACTCCCTGCACCTCCCTGTATGTAAAGAGGAGGATTCCCCTGAAGAGAAGAGGAGCCCCAGTCTGGTCCAGGAGGAACCAGAGCCTCCAAGTGAAGATGATGGTGAAAACAGAGACACAGAGCCTGTAGCCAGCACCTCAACTGAACACATGAAAACACAAGCTGATGTAGAGGACTGTGGAACATCACATCCAACTAGTGATGACCAGCTCCTCTCTTCACACTGTTCTGAATCTGACATCACTGAAGACAGTGATGAGTGGGAGCCCAGTGTAGATCAGTCACCTTTAAACACACTGAAGTCACACAAGACACAACATGTGGAAGGACAGAGATTGTCTTTGAGCAACAAGATGTCCCAGGACCTGAAAACATCGAAAGAAACTCACTCCATGCAGAGTCACACTGGGAAGAAAAGATTTAGTTGTACAGTGTGTTGCAAAATGTTTGATTGTAAGGGACATCTTAATACGCACATGAGGACTCATACAGGGGAAAAGCCATTCACTTGTACAGTTTGTAACAAAGGCTTTCGTCACAACAGTCATCTAAAAAGACACATGAGGACTCATACAGGGGAAAAGCCATTGACTTGTACAGTTTGTAACAAAGGCTTTCCTGACAACGGTAATCTAAAAATACACATGATGACTCATACAGGGGAAAAGCCGTTCACTTGTACAGTTTGTAACAAAGGCTTTCGTGACAGCGGTAATCTAAAAATACACATGAGGACTCATACAGGGGAAAAGCCGTTCACTTGTACAGTTTGTAACAAAGGCTTTTGTGACAGCGGTAATCTAAAAAGACACATGCTGATCCATACAGGGGAAAAGACATTTACTTGTACAGTTTGTAACAAAGGCTTTAGTCACAACGGTAATCTAAAAACACACATGAGGACTCATACAGGGGGGGAAACCTTTAGCTGCAGTTTGTAACAAACGCTTTGGTCCAAATGCACAAAGATTCATACGCAGAGAAGCTGTTAGTTAAACTGAAACAAATCTTTTTTTCAAAGGATCAATCTGAGTTGATAAATAAGACAAACGTATGATCTAGGGCTGGGTCTTATGACTTCAAATCAATATCACCATTATTTACAGCTTTTGCCTTGGATTATTTACGTTTAATGAGCGGTGTTAATGCATTGTATAATTATTATAATGTATTACTAACTATGAGGATTATTATAAAACAAGATCCTGGCCAAAATAAAAAGTCAGAGTGACCTGTAATTATGAAGCTGTGTGATACTTGACCATATAAATGGCTTTATAATGTTTTATGATTATTGTTATTAAGCATTAGTATTTATGGGTTCTTATGATTATACAGTGTTATAAGTAGATTATAATGTATTATAAGTATATTTATAAAGTTTTATAGAGCAACTCAATTCACTTGTACAGTTTGTAGCAAAGGCTTTTGTGACAACAGTCATCTAAAAAGACATATGAGGACTCATACAGGGGGGAAAAACCTTTAGCTGCAGTTTGTGATAAACACTTTGGTCCAAATGTACATAGATACGCAGAGAAGCTGCTGTTCACCATTATTCATAGCTTTTGCCTTGATTACTTACGTTTAATGAACAGTGATAATGCATTGTATAATTACTACGACTTACCGCACCCAAGTCGTGCTACTCATGCACTGAGTTGGCGGTGCCCGGGATCGAACCCATGACCTTGTGGTCTGAAGGCTTTATAATGTGTTATGATTATTGTTAATAAGCATTAGTATTTATGGGTTATTTTAATTATACAGTATTATAAGTACATTTATAAAGTATTATAGACAAAGAATCCATAACAAGTTTTCCCCTTATGGGGACAAACATGCCTAACATTTCAGCCTAGCGCAGCCGCTGTCAGCGCAGACATTCACTGGTCTAGCCCCGTTATTATGAAGCACCAACATCTCTGTTTTAATTCACATGTTCAGTTATGATAATTAAATAACATTCTGCATTCATAACACATTCTATAAGCACTTCAGCTTTTCAGAAACAACACCACGTTGCTGCCTACATGTAAGCTATACAACATACTATGATCACTACCTACATGTAGGCTATACAACATACTATGATCACTACCTACATGTAGACTATACAACATACTATGATCACTACCTACATGTAGGCTATACAACATACTATGATCACTACCTACATGTAGACTATACAACATACTATGATCACTACCTACATGTAGGCTATACAACATACTATGATCACTACCTACATGTAGACTATACAACATACTATGATCACTACCTACATGTAGGCTATACACCATACTATGATCACTACCTACATGTAGGCTATACAACATACTATGATCACTACCTACATGTAGACTATACAACATACTATGATCACTACCTACATGTAGGCTATACAACATACTATGATCACTACCTACATGTAGGCTATACAACATACTATGATCACTACCTACATGTAGACTATACAACATACTATGATCACTACCTACATGTAGGCTATACACCATACTATGATCACTGCCTACATGTAGGCTATACAACATACTATGATCACTACCTACATGTAGGCTATACAACATACTACCTACATGTAGGCTATACAACATACTACCTACATGTAGGCTATACAACATACTACCTACATGTTGGCTATACAACATACTATGATCACTACCTACATGTAGGCTATACAACATACTATGATCACTACCTACATGTAGGCTATACAACATACTATGATCACTACCTACATGTAGGCTATACAACATACTATGATCACTACCTACATGTAGGCTATACAACATACTATGATCGCTACCTACATGTAGGCTATACAACATACTACCTACATGTAGGCTATACAACACTTAAACACCTGTAGTCTTAGAGAACTGGATAGAGTAAGCGTCTACTCCAAATCTCTTCGCCACAAATAGCAGATCTACAAGTTCACAATGTGTCGCAAACGTGAGGCATTGTTAACTTGTAGATCTGCTATTTTGGCTGTTTGTTTCCCCCTGGAATATGGACGCTGGGGTTCAAGTGGTTAAATCAGTAAGTGTTTAACAGGCTGTGTGTTAAGGGTTAATTTGTTGTGGCAGCTCAGGGGGAATGGAGGCAGGCCTGACAATAAAATGAGACCTTTGTTGATTTGTTTCTCAAATCTGATCTGAATCTTTAGGACTGACTGTTCACACTGTTATTTGCAAGTGAGTCGGATCAAATGTGTGTATTAAAAAATAGCCAATCTACAAGTTCACATCGCATCGCATTGTGAACTTCGTCTATTTTCAGCAAGGGACACCGTTTTACAACAAAGTATAAATCCTGCTTCAGTGTCAGAATGTCCAGACTGAGACACATCTTTAGAAATCACATTTGAATCACATTTCAAACAAGAATCAGTTTCCATGCGGTTTTATGCTGTTCAGACCTGATCAAATAAATCTAGTTCCAATCTGGATAGGACAACAATGTGATTTGGGCTGCCAGTCTGAACAGGGCCTTTTAGTGAGCAGAGAGACCAAGGATGGAGAAAACAGAACAGCTTCATTACGTTGAAGGAAGTGATGTTGTAGAAAAAAGACCATTAACACTGCGTGTCATTCAAGTCAAAGTAAACAGTGCATGTTTATTTAATTAGTATCATTGGTGACACCTGTACAGGGTGTAACATTACACAACTATTTATGTTAATAATCAGGCAGAAGAGAAGTGCTGAGGACACATCTTTTAGTCACACAGAGGAATGTCAGTCCTCAGAAATAACAATGTGTAGAAACTGTATTTAAACTGCCCCAACATCCAGATTATCATAAATATAATTACAATGTGTATGTATCCTTGTAGAATCTGTATTTAAGCTGCCCCAACATCCAGATTATCATAAATATCATTACAATGTGTATGTATCCTTGTAGAATATGTATTTAAGCTGCCCCAACATCCAGATGATCATAAATATCATTACAATGTGTATGTATCCTTGTAGAATATGTATTTAAGCTGCCCCAACATCCAGATGATCATAAATATCATTACAATGTGTATGTATCCTTGTAGAATATGTATTTAAGCTGCCCCAACCCCAACATCCAGATCGATATCAGACTCCCGTTGCCTTCCAAGGCAACAGGACCCTGTCCACCTTTTCTTCTTCCATTTTCTTCACTTTTCCTTTTCCCTTTCTATTCTTTACTCTCATTTTCTCATTATAATATTTCCCATTATTATATTACATAATTATTGTCATCTTTTGTATTGAAACAATCTCCTAAAATGCATATTAGTATAAACTCATTCATTCTCTCACAGAGGAAATGTTGCATTTCCACACGTACATATGTTTGGTACTTGTTTTTGATAATATCAACATTTTAATTAAGAATGTAATAATCACACTTTGCGTCTATATATAAATTATATATATTTTTTGAGATATGTGAAATTAATTTCGTTTTTGATTCATGTTATTCAAAAGAAAGTGGAAGGCAGTCCTTTACTCAGTTACACACCTCCTCCACCAGGTGGCGAAAGGCAACAGTGCATGGATCCTTTGCTGTTCATGCTTGTTAAACATTAGACCCCCCCCCCCCCCCCCCCCCCCCCCCCCGGTCTGAGCACGGAGCAGGCTGACGTCACCAAATTTAGAGCGACGCCCCTCTGCACTCTGGTTGGTTAGGAGTTAACAAGGTCTTTTTTCTTTTGAAACAAAAAAGGAAGCTGGGATTCCGACTGCGAGACTAGTTAAACAATGACCGGCAAGTAAATGCGTGTGGTTTATTTCAAGCGCATCGGCTGATTTCGGAGCTTTACACATTATATAAGTATATTACAGTAGGAACAGAGAGCTTTACACATTATATAAGTATATTACAGTAGGAACAGAGAGCTTTACACATTATATAAGTATATTACAGTAGGAACAGAAAGCTTTGTGAAAATGTCTCATAAAGATAAAGGAGGTAAAATGAGTCAAATGGAGTCTGTACGGCTGAAGATAAATGAACACATGACGTCGGTGGGAGAGGAGATATCGTCTGTTTTGGAAAAACAGCGTGGTGTTGATGTTTGTAGTGTGAAGCTTAATGTCAGAGTGTTTGTGTTGGAGTGCCTCAGTGCGGCTGCAGAGTTCATGTGCAACCTATTCCAGAGAGAGATAGAGACACAGACACAAAACAAACTGCTGGACGCTGACTTTGATATGGACATCCATCCTTACACTGCAGGTTGGTAAACACATTCTATTCAACACGAGCTGTGTGTGTGTGTGTGTGTGTGTGTGTGTGTGTGTGTGTGTGTGTGTGTGTGTGTGTGTGTGTGTGTGTGTGTGTGTGTGTGTGTGTGTGTGTGTGTGTGTGTGTGTGTGTGTGTGTGTGTGTGTGTGTGTGTGTGTGTGTGTGTGTGTGTGTGTGTTTAAGCTAAGCAGAGACAATAAATATTAACATAAAATATGTATTTTTTTTTGTAGCAATAAAAGACTGAAAACACTGGCTTACAGTGGAAATATTGGCAACTAAAGAAATAGGAATTCAAGAAATAATGAAGACAAATACTGACAATGCCTATGAACATTGGCTTGCTGTTGTTGCATATAGCCAAAATGCTATAATAATATTGAGAAAGGAAAATAAAGTTGTCTTTTTGAGAAGTGGAACCTTATAAGTCACTTTAAGTTAAGCATGAGGGAGAGGGTCTACCCTCTTCAGGGAATTACTTGATATATCTCTAGGCTACAGAAAACATTCAGTTGGCTATTAAACATACACAAGACACAGACGATAGATAACCGGTTACTTACAGCTGCCATTAATTAGTGCTTTTGATTGCCTTTGTGGTCAAATCAGGGTCAAATGCATAGGCTCAACGAGCCATCGTTAACCTGCTAATGTTACACAGCTGATTGGCAACATGCGTTAAACGCCGCCACCACATCACTCTGATCTCCAAGCAAGTTGGAGAACACTCTAAAATCGTCAATTTTACTTTGGCTGGTCAATTTAAGATGACAATAGCAACAAAGGTTAGTAGGCTAGTAGACCTGTATGTATGATAATCAGTTATTATTCCAGACAGTGGTCTAACCAAGTCGTTTTAACACGTTTGAGACCAGGTCTCAACCAGCTCCTCATGTCGTCTCACTCTGTGTAGCGTAACAGTGGGGAGGGGAGGGGCTGTACTGCTGCTGCTAAAACGTACGCGTAACAGACGGCCCTTGTGTGTGTGTGTGTGTGTTACACGCAAAATCGTTACCCAAAGAATTCGGTCTGAGCATTCGTCTTTCTAAGACTATTTCTACGTGGATTTTATCGTTTATAAAGTAGGATAAAGTAGGATGTGGCCATGTAAAATGGTGCTGTCCCATGGATTTGTAAAATATTCGCGGTAAAAAAAAATGTTTTACCGCGAATTATTATTATTTATTTTTTCTGTTGGTGACAATTGTAGTGCGTCCCGTGGACGCAACGACGGTGCCATGAATGCGTCCTTTTTCAATACGGTGCGTCAGAGACGCAGGACGCAGGCCTATGAGCATCTCTGTCAAAGTCCTTCTTGTTAAAGTTCTTATTCTATTCCTTCATTCCAGACCAGTGTGTGGGACCTGAAGACCACCTCAAACAGGAACCTAAAGACCACCTTAACCAGGAACCTGAAGACCACCTTAAACAGGAACCTGAAGACCACATGGATCTCAGTAGGTTTCAAGCTCTTTGCAATTTTCTATTTAGGCATTTAGCAGACGCTCTTTATCCAGAGCAACTTAAAGTAATCACGGTAAACACATTCATCAAATGAATAGAGACAGTGTAGTGCCTCAGTATTGTAGGGTCATAGGTAAACCAAGAACCTAGCATCAGTCTAAACAGTATAATATGCAAGGGATAATGCATGGGGAGGTAGTCATTATTGAAATTTAAAGCCCGACAGGGCGATTAACCACCGAGGAGAAGCCGAGGTGGTTAATCGTCCTCCCCATGCATTATCCCGCTTATTACACGGCTACTTAATAAATACATAAATACATTTACCCAAAAGTAACAACAAAACGAAGTATTTGCTTGCTTACGGTTACGGCAATGAAAGTATTCCATAAGTAATGGGCTGGGCGGTTCGCCTCGGAAAACAAAATTAAAAAAAAGTCGCCCCAAAACACACTCGCCCCCCATCCTATATACCGCCGATTTGCCTGTAATACCGCCGGATTTGCCCCGGGGCGACTGTGTTTTGGGGCGAGCGTTTTGGTATTCCCCGTTGTTGTGCCACGATAAACAAGGAAGCGCAGTGGATCAAATAGAATCACTTTTCGGGTTATTGCATCGTCTATTTCTCACTTCAAATGTTTTCAAAAACATTCTTGAGAGCAACGTTTAATTGTAAATGACATTGGTTGTTTGTTCACCGGTCATTATCATCGGTCATTATCCAGAAATAATGACCGATGACTGACCAATCAGAATCGAGCATTCAACCAAGCCGTGTAATAACACAAAATAAATAATATGTACTTTGAAACTATACAAAATATAGGATTCCAGGTCAACAAATGAAGCTGCCATCTATCTAAATAACATGCTATCTAAATTACATTTTAACCTCTGCTTCTTTTCCATGATATGGTTTCTGGATGCACTAGTTAGGATTAGTCACTAGTCACTCACTCGTTTAATACTCTCTCCTGGTGAGAAAGCTTGAATTTACCTGTTTGATTAGTTGTGAGTGGAACACACACACACACACACACACACACACACACACACACACACACACACACACACACACACACACACACACACACACACACACACACACACACACACACACACACACACACACACACACACACACACACACACACACTTGAGGCAGAATATCAAGCAGACAACAGAAGATATTTACTGTATGTAAAAATCAAATAAAACAGGAATGATGTTTTCTGTATGTAAGGTTGCTAAGTTGTTTCAACTGGTGATTTCCACAGGCCACAGGGAGAGGTCTACAGTATCTAGAGAGATGGCCTCCAAAAGATATTCAACGTTGTCAGAGGAACAGCGAGAGATGGACGAGGGACTGTTTGATGCAAGGATGCAACCTGTAATAAAGTTGTCCAGGATAGGTATGTATTGTTTTATTTATTGTGGTTTAAACTAGGGATACACCGAATATATTTGGCCGAATAAGGCAACAAAATGCATATTCGGTTTTCGGCTGAAAGGATTTTCAGGCCGAATAAATATTACATAATCTTTAGAAGAAATATACAAACAGCACAATCCGATTGTTAAAACACTTTTGAATGGAGAAGTATACAGCAGCTGCTTCTCTCAGTTAAGTCCAGCTGACATTCCTAGTCATAGAGCTATTTAACACTTATTTTAACCAAAGAAAATCACTTACCCTACCTTTTAAAGTCCTTATTCATGTCACATCAAAGTCCTTATTATTTAAGTCATTAGTCATGTCACATCATATAAAGTCCTTATTCATGTCACATCAAAGTCCTTATTATTAAAGTCCTTTCTTCTATTCCTTCATTCCAGACCAGTGTGTGGAGTCCAATCTACAGTTGAAGATGAGTTCTCCAGCCAGGACTGTTTCTATCAAACAGGAACCTGAAGACCACATAGATCTCAGTAAGTTTCAAGCCCTTTACAACAGTGTTGAACCAAAGTGCTGCACACTCTAACAAAAAAAAACTAAAATATACAAGAGCAAAACAATAGTCAATGCCTAGTGGAAACAGCAACTCTGTCAGAATTTTCGAACGCCAAGGAGTACAAGTGAGTTTTCAAATGTGATTTAAACACAGTCAGAGTTTGAGACGCTCTAACATGGGGTGGAAGCTCGTTCCACAGTTTGGACGCTACGGCGGAAAATGTTCTACTCTGTCAGAATTTTCGAACGCCAAGGAGTACAAGTGAGTTTTCAAATGTAATTTAAACACAGTCAGAGTTTGAGACGCTCTAACATGGGGTGGAAGCTCGTTCCACAGTTTGGACGCTACGGCGGAAAATGTTCTATCTCCCCGGGTCTTCAGTTTTGTTGGTGGGACCTTAAGAAGTGACTGGTCAGTAGACCTCAAGGCCCTTGTAGAGTTATTGGGAGGTAGAAGCGCCGATATGTGCAATGGTGCTAACCCATTTAAAGACTTAAAAACAACCATTAAAGTCTTCCACTGAATCCTGTAATGAACAGGGAGCCAGTATAAGGAGGTAAGAATCGAGGAGATCATACTTCTGTTCCCTGTTAACAATGTGATTACATCAATCCGTGTCAGATCTTCATCAGGAAATTGAGAGCGCAATAAAAACAGCAGAGCTTTTTCGGCCGATGTGTTTACTTTATTTTCCTTTGTTGAGAACTGCAACCTGGGGATGTGTGCGCACTAGCTTTTCATTAAACAGAGGAAACACTGCATGAAAATAATGTTCAAGCGTTTACCGGTCTCTCTTTGTATCTATTTCCTAGACGTCCTGCACCTCCCTGTGTGTAAAGAGGAGGTTTCCCCTGAAGAGGAGAGGAGCCCCAGTCTGGTCCAGGAGGAACCAGAGCCTCCACAAATTAAAGAGGAGCAGGAGGAGCTTCTTCAAAGACAGAAAGAGGTTGATAGGCCAATGCTGACATTACTAGCAGTGAAAAGTGAAGGTGATGATGGTGAAAACAGAGACACAGAGCCTGTAGCCAGCACCTCAACTGAATACACTTGTACAGTTTGTAACAGAGGATTTCGTGACAACTATGATCTTAAAAGACACGTTAGGACTCATACAGGGGAAAAGACATTCACTTGTGAAGTTTGTGGCCATGGCTGTATTCAAAAAGCTCATTTAAAAACTCACATGATGACTCATACAGGGGAAAAGACATTCACTTGTGAAGTTTGTAACAAAGTCTTTAGTCAAAACAGTGATTTAAACAGACATGTAAGGACTCATACAGGGGAAAAGCATATCAATTGTACAGTTTGTAACAAAAGCTTTAATCGCAACAACAGTCTAAAGATACATATGAGTACTCATACAGGGGAAAAGCCATTCACTTGTACAATTTGTAGCAAAGGCTTTTCTGACAACTCAAATCTAAAACGACATATGAGGACTCATACAGGGGGGGAAAACCTTTAGCTGCAGTTTGTGACAAACGCTTTGGTCCAAATGCACATATAGTGGGGTGCCAGGACACTCAGTCATTTCAAGTTGTTGTGAAGTTTAGTTTTCATTTCTAATTTGAAGATAATATTTGAAGATATTATTATTTATTATTAAGTAAGAAGTAATGTATGAAATACATATTCAGAGATATTATTTCTAAATCCTTATTTCGTACAGACCAGATGAACGTAATCTGTCTGTAAGTAGAGTAATTATCTCATTCACCTGATGAATGTTTAATAGTAATGCATTGCACTTTATTCACATGATTTACTGTCAGTTGCTCCATTTGCAGAGGTCTGACATCTTGTTTGTTAAAAAGGGTTTGTTTTAATGTCTCAGCAGCAGAGTGAGCTGTGAATGACCACAAGACTTACATGTGTTTGTATTATTAACATAATTCATATACAGTTTGTTCTCCTTTGTGGTGTTTGATAACATGTCTGGAGTGAATGTCAGTGTGTGTTAACTGTGATAAAATATAGATTATCTGAGTTTGACAGATACACTTCCTTTTCATTACTTTATTAAGTGAATAAAACTCCAGAACTGAAAACACATCATTTGACTCAACCTCCTTCAACCACACTGTTTTATGTGGTTCATGTACACCATCTACTGGTTAAATTGTAAAACTACACCACCTGTTTTGTGATGTCTCTGCTGTAAAGTTTGAAACTGATTCATTTTATCAGATCTGGACTGAACACTAGCTAGATGTGACTCCATTGTATTGTATCCACTGTTAATACACACTGGATGTAGAACACCTCCAGTTCCCAGATTAAATAACTTGAATTAAGAAGAGATCAACTGTATTCACCTACAGTCAGTGTGTATGTGACTTGGATCCACACAGTGTAATGAATGAATGAAACTAACCCAGCAGATCGGCTATTTCCCTATAGACTTGAATTGCTATGTGGTGTGTGGACTATTAGTACATTAAGTTAGTTAGGCGGTACACATAGTAAATATCACTTTGGTTTTTGGGCTTGTTTTCATACACCTGGTTGCTTATTTCTCTCTCCCAACCTGGCATTCTTTTGTATTTGCAGTCTCACGTGACTACTAGAGCAGAGGGTCTCAACCTGTGGGTTGGGACCTCAACGCCTCGTTGTGAGCTTGTAGATAGATATACTTTATTGTCCTTGCGGAAATTCATTTTGTACCAAGCAACCATCAGGATACAAAAAAATCACAAAACATAACATAAATACACAATACATAGACAGAACACACAATACATTGACAGTGCTACACATCTCTCTTACAGAGTAAACACTAGAAAATGCTACCAGGGCATCACATTACATTTTATGCAACATTGGCACTGTGTATCTGCTATTTTCACAATATTTATCTGTGGAACCGAGTCAAACAAATTGGGGTCCCCAGTTCAAATATGATTATTTTTGGGGGGTCACAGCCTGAAAAGGTTGAGAACCACTGCATGGATTATTGAATCAGGTTTGTGAAGAGAGACACACTGTGTGAGAAAGAGACAGACAGAAAGACAGACAGACAGACAGAGGGGAGGAAGAGAGGAAGAAGAAGAAGAAGAGAGGGCTAGCTTGTAGATCTGCTATGTTCACAATATTTATCTGTAGAACCAGTCAACAATTCAATTTTATTAAAGTGTCAAATCACAACATGTTGTCTCAAGACATTTTACATGTAGAGCAGAGACCCCACAGTCCCACCCTGAGCAAGACATTTTGTGACAGTGGCAACGAAAAACTCCCTCTTAACTGGAAGAAACGTCAGACAGACCCTAGGCTCTAGGGTGGGGGCTTTCTGCCTCGACCGTGTCGGGGGAAAGAAGAGAGAGAGAGGAGAGACAGAGGAGAGACAGAAAGAGATACAAGTAGTAACAATAACAATAGTAGCAAATATAATAGTGTAAGATAGTATATGATAATATAGTACAACAATAATGTGTATACAGTATATATAATGGTATAATATAAGAATGTTACGGTAATATACAGTATAGTGTAGTGGTATAGTGTAATGTAGTAGAAATCCACGGTCGTGCTCCATGGAGAGGCCCGGTCCGCAGTCACAGTCTTGAGACGCAGCTGGCGTATTTTGGGGGGTCACAGCCTGGAAAGGTTTAGAACCACTGCATAGAGTATTGAATCAGGTTTGTGAAGTGAGACATGTCACTCTGTGAGAGAGAGAGAGACAGACAGACAGACAGACAGACAGACAGACAGAGGGGAGGAAGAGAGGAGGATCTGTGTAACACTTTAACCATTATTTTATAATTTGGCTATTCAAAAATATCAGATATACAAGCTCATAGCACGGCAACCGAGTGCCACGCTACGAGCTTGTAGATCTGCTATTTTCTTTTTTTTTTCAAGCTAACTTTTGTTTTACTCAAACCTTTGCTTGTTAGGGTCCCTGGAACAATACATTTTGAGATGGGGGTCCAAGCAAAGATTTGAGTTACTGTGTGCTGTGAGTTAATGTTTGTTTTAAAAAAAATATATATGTATATTTATTCAAAGATTGATTTTCCCGTTCTAAATGTGTTAAAGTCATTAAATGTGTGATTAACAACTTAGACCCTCTATTCTTAATCAAACAGACCTTGAGATGTGTGCACATGTCTGTTTTTTCTCTCTCCAGACCAAATTTCTGCGCCAAAAATAGCCGATCTACCTGTTGGGTCATGTGTTGCCAACTCGGAAGTAAAAGTTAGTTAAAGGGATAGTTCACCCAAACAATTACTTATTTTCTATCAATTACACACCCCATGAAGCCTTGAATTCATGGAGATTTTTTTGTTTTTGTCGCTTTCCTGGGCCAATAATTTGATGACTGGTGACTAATGGTGTCTATTCAATGAGCACAGCTGAGATAAGTGTCTCTCCCTGTAATGTCCTGTAGAGGGCAGTGTTCACCTGCATTAACAATACAACCAACAGCTGGGGTTTGCACATAGATACAGGTACAACAATTTAACAAAAGGTTCTCAGAGTGCGGTCTGTGAGCTTGTAGATCTGCTGTTTTCGAATGGCCAAAATGCATATAGGGCTGAAGTGGTTAATGCATGTTTTGTAATAATAATCAAAATCTACAAAGTAACTAGTAACTAAAGTTTTCAAATATTTGTAGTGGAGTAAAAGTACAATATTTGTCTCTGAGATGTAGTGGAGTAGAAGTAAAAGTACTGAAATTTGGAAATACTCCAGTAAAGTAAAAAGAAGTACCTCAAAATGAGTACATGTACTTAGTTACTTTCCACCCCTGGTGGCTACAGGGTGTCCCCGCCCACGCCTGGCTCAGGCTGATGATGCGTTGCTCTGTTAGGCTCCGCCCACGCAGGCTCCGCTAGCCGCCGCCCACACGCCATGAGGCCCCGGCACACAGTACCGCCCACTGGCCACGGTTACCCTGGCAACCGCGCCGGTGCTGGGAGGGTGTGTGCCTGACTGACTGGAGCGTGGGAGTTCAACTGAGAAAAGCTCTCTCTCTCTCTCTCCCTCTCGCTCTCTCACACACACACACACACACACACACACACACACACACACACACACACACACACACACACACACACACACACACACACACACACACACACACACACACACACACACACACACACACACACACACACACACACACACACACACACACACACACACACACACACACACACACACACACACGCACGCACACTCACGCACACTGTTTGTTAATGTGTCCAACTGTCAGTAACAAACTAACAATGTAAATACATATGTGTCTAACTGTCAGTAACAAACTAACAATGTAAATACATGTATGTGTCTAACTGTCAGTAACAGTAAATGTCATAAATACATGTATGTGTCAAACTGTGATAAATGACTCAATGACATAAATACATAGATATTGTGAAAAAAGCAGATCTACAAGCTTGTAGATCTGCTTTTTTCACAATCTTTCGTGTATTATTTGAGAATTTGGTCAATATTTGACCAGTATAGTTTGTTAAAGTCCTCAAATTGTCACTTTACTGTCATCTGGGGACCCCCCAAAATAACTGACGGACGCAGCCTGGGGTCCCGTGGGTTATGCTGGGGCATCAGGACCGTTCCAAAGGAGGATCTCCTGTCCTGGTCTGCCGGGCTAGTTTATGTCCAACCACCGTGGGTCTCGGGGGAGTTTGTCCCCACCAGCACGACTCCCTGGTCGGCTTCCCATCAGCGTGCCTTGCTCCTGGATCAGGCCGCGACCTTTGCCCCTGTCCCCACTGCACACCACGGCCTGCCTCAGTCTCACGTCCCTGCGGTCGGCGGGGTACGCTTTTCATCCGCCATGGCGCTCACCGTGGACCCTTACGGTGGCCCTTTCCCAGTCCTGAAGGTCAGGGACAAGGCCTTTATCGTCGAGGTCGGGGGCCTGTGTAGTGACTGTGTTAGGGCATAATTCACCATGGGCTCTTTAAGAGAGTGGGAGGGGGGTTGATTAGAGACAATAGGAGTGTGTGTGTGTGTGTGTGTGTGTGTGTGTGTGTGTGTGTGTGTGTGTGTGTGTGTGTGTGTGTGTGTGTGTGTGTGTGTGTGTGTGTGTGTGTGTGTGTGTGTGTTGTGTTGTCAGTGTGAGTGCAGTGTGTAATACATGGGACACGTTGCTCTGTGTGCCCAAAGTGAGAAGTTCCAATACGTTCTTTCTATAGCAATTCCTACAGCATTTAGTTTAACTCACAGATAATGAAAATAGCAGATCTACAAGCTCACAACACTAATGTGAGGCGTTGTGAGCTTGTAGATCTGCTATTTTCACAATTTTTGCCTTTCTTATATTATTTGACAATTTGGTCAATGTTTGACCAGTTTTAATAATATAGTTTACTTTTTCTTTTCATTTTGAGGTATTAAAAAGGTCTTAAAAGCCCCCCCCCCCCCAAAAAAAAAAGAAAAATCATGTGGGCGACCCCACAGCCATGTTGAGAACCACTGGTCTATGGGAAGGACAAAAAACCCGACATGGATCAGACCAGAGGATCAGATGTAACATGAGACTAAAGAGAGTGATGCCTCCCTTCCCCCCTTTTTCCCTTTTCCTGTGTTTACACTTTACAGCATTGAGGAGAATGTCCTCACATGAACTACATGAAGCTACATGACGCACACATCCTGATTTCTTTCAACTTCTGCTCCATGAAGGTACAAATATCTATCCACTAAACACAAATACTTTATGTGTCCTTATTGTCATGACAGAACAGATTCATATAGGTTTAATATTCTACACATCTCAACTTTATAAAAGTGTGTTTAAGGAAGTTAAAGACAAAGGCCACAGATATGAGTCATGTATAGGGCTATGCCCACAGTCTGATGAAAGCAGACACCGGTCTGCTGCTTTATGAACATAATGTGTAGGACAGGGGTCTTCAACAGGGGGTCCAGGACCCCTAGGGGGTCCTCAGAGCAACTACAGGGGGTCCGCCAAATCTTTGTGTGATATGATTTTTTTTCCCCTTAACCACTTGAACCCTAGCATCCCTTTTCTGAGGAGAACTTTAGCCAAAAATAGCAGATCTACAAGCCCACAACGCCTTGTGAGCTTGTAGATTGGCTATTTTTGGCAAAGAGGCATGGGTGTAGAGGGAAAAAAGAGCAGACCACGTAAACCAAAAATGTTGAATCTGAAACACAATTGTATACGATATAGAGGGGGGTCCCTGCTTCATCTCTCTCTCTGCTAGGGGGTCCTTGGCCTGAAAACGTTGAAGACCCCTGGTCTAGGATATATATTACATGTATTAACCAGTAGTTTTATGTGTCTGTGAGTCTGGAGTGGACTTTGTCTCTGTGGTTCTTTACTGACTCATATCATCATTTCATGTGAGATGAGGCCAGCAGTGTTGTTGCTCCACGACTGACGGTAGAGCCAGTGTCAGGACCAGTGTTTTACTTGGGCGGGAACCCCTTTTTGTAACTATACCAGGAACCCCTTTTGGGGTTCTTGTTGTTATGTACAGTATATAGCAACATACATTTTTTGTAATTTTTGAATAAATATTAGAAGTTTTTCAGAAAACCTAGGTCAGGATTTAGAAGATGTCAATATAAAATAATGGCAATACTGCAGTGTAGACATACTCAGTTACAAGTAAAAGTCTGGTAATCAAAATGTGCTTGAGTAAAATTACAAAAGTATTAAAATGTACTTTAAATACCAAAAGTAAAAGTAGTCATTGTGCACAATGACCCATTTCACAAGTTCAAAACGTGTACAAATATTTTGAAAATATCAGATCTACAAGCTCACAATGCATCGCATTGTGAGCTTGTAGATCTTTTTTCAAATGGCCGAAATATATAGGCTACTATAGGGCTAAAGTGGTTAATGTATATTTTGTGATAATAATCTAAATCTACAAAGTAACTACACTTATTTGTTTTAGCTCATAAATCATTTGATTTTGATATTTGTCTCATCTGTTTAAGACAGTAGAAAGCTGATATATTGCACTTTTACCTTAGAGCTAGGTATACTCTTGGTTGCTTGTTTTTGCAGAAAATGCACTTCAGACTTCTGGTGATTAGTAGTGCTGTTCCCTACCTATGTTGAATGCACTTATTGTAAGTCGCTTTGGATAAAAGCGTCTGCTAAATGACTGTAATATAACTACTGTAGTAACTAAAGCTGTCAATTAATTGTAGTGGGGTAAAAGTACAATATTTGCCTCTGAGATGTAGTGGAGTAAGTAAAGTACTTAAAATTTGTAAATAAAAAGTAACAACATCCTCAAAAGTGGACTTAAGTACAGTACTTGAGGAAAAGTACTCAGTTACTTTACACCACTGCACATACATCATGTATATTAGGCTACTGAAGTAATGTATGAAATACATATTGAGAGATATTATTTCTAAATCCTCATTTCGTACAGACCAGATGTACTTAATCTGTCTGTAAGTAGAGTAATTATCTCATTCACCTGATGCATGTTTAATAGTAATGCATTCACTTTATTCACAAGATTTACTGTCAGTTGTGCCATTTTTGTAGAGGTCTGACATCTTGTTTTCTTAAAAACGGTTTGTTTTAATGTCTCAGCAGCAGTGTTCATATACAGTTTGTTCTCCTTTGTGGTGTTTGATAACACGTCTGGAGTGAATGTCAGTGTGTGTTAACTGTGATAAAATATAGATGATCTGAGTCTGACAGATACACTTTCTTTTCATTACTTTATTCAGTTCCCAGAACTGAAAACACATCATTTAACTCAACCTCCTTCAACCACAATCCATGTTCCAACTGTAAACAAAGGTCCAACTCTGTTTTATGTGGTTCATGTACACCATCTACTGGTCAAATTGTAAAACTACACCATCTGATCTGTGATTTCTCTGCTGTAGAGTTTTAAACTGATTCATTCTGTCAGAACTGGACTGAACATTTAGCTAGATGTGACTCCATTGTATTATATCCACTGTTAATACACACTGGATGTAGAAAATAAAGCAATACATGTAGTTTCCAGTAGGCTATAGAGTTCCAGTTCCTTTGGCATCACTGTGTTTTATACAATAAGGTACAATGTTTAAACTCCTCTACCCTTCATGACAACAATGGTTAAATAACTTGATTTAATGATAAACTAGATTCACTTACAGTCAGTTTGTGACTTGGATCCGCACAATGTAATGAATGTTGTTATGAATGAGTGAAACTAACCGTGTGCGCGTGTGTGTGTGTGTGTGTGTGTGTGTGTGTGTGTGTGTGTGTGTGTGTGTGTGTGTGTGTGTGTGTGTGTGTGTGTGTGTGTGTGTGTGTGTGTGTGTGTGTGTGTGTGTGTGTGTGTGTGTAGGTCTCTGCTCTACCATGAGTGAGTCTGTGGAGAGAGAGGAGGGGGGCGTGGCCTCTAAAAGCATCCTGTCTGAAGAACATGAGAGGTAAATAAACATCTATGACATCATCACTGTCTTCATCATCATCATCATCATCATCATCATCATTGTGTCTCTGTTGTGTTAAAGGTCAGTCCATCAGGACAGACCAGACTCTCCTGTACCCAGCTGTGTCTCCATGAAGAGTGACCGGTCCATGGGTAAATCAACTTCAGAGATGAACACCACTCTACTGAACAGAGGTTTGAATGTATTCCTGTTGATGGTCATAATTATACTGGAACCAGTGGTTTGAGGCCGAGGCATGTAAGACGTCTTTTTACATTTTAAAAGGTGCATTAATTTATATAGTGTTTGTATCCAAAGCACTTCACAATAATCATAACATTCACACACACATATTCCCACAAGTTTGAGGAGAATGAGTTGTGTCTCCAGGTCAGGTTGAAGGCAATGTTTACCACCAATACTTGAAGCTAGAGACCATGTAGAGGAGAGGAGAGAGAGATTACACAGCTACAGATTACTCAGGGAAGCCACACACTGTCTTGTTTAAATGTGTCTGTGACATCATCATCATCATCATCATCATTGTGTCTCTGTTGTGTTAAAGGTCAGTCCATCAGGACAGACCAGACTCTCCTGTATCCAGCTGTGTCTCCATGAAGAGTGACAAGTCCATGGATCGACCTATCACCTTCACTGATGGACACCACTCTACTGAACAAAGGTTTGAACTTATTCAGATAGTGGTATGATGAAGAGTCATGTAATATCCCTTTATCTCTCTCTAGCACACACACCATTGGTGGGCTATTCACAAACCACACAGCTACAGTAGCAAGTTGTTAGTCATAGCTAGAGATTACACAGGTAAACCACACTGTTGTTACACCCTGTCTTGTTTAATTCAGAGTAGAGGATTAATGACATATGTTTGAATGGTTTCAGTATTGATTTTATAATTCAATAATAAATAAACTAAATAGTGTTCAACCTCTCTTTCTATCAGGGTTCATCAGCAGAGATCAGTCTCTCCTGTATCCAGCTGTGTCTCCATGAACAGTGACAGGTCCATGGGTAAACCTATCAACTTCAAAGATGAACACCACTCTACTGAACAAAGGTTTGAATTTATTACTGTTGATGCTCATATTTTGCAACCATGGAGGTGGAGGTCGATGCATGTAAGATGTCATTTTAAATGGTAAAATGTACATTTATATATTGTTTTTATCCAAAACACTTCTCAATAATCATAGCATTCACACACATATTCACACTGACTGTGGGGGAAAACATGAGGACAGTCTTGCTCAAGGACACTTCGACACACAGCCAGGAGGAGCCGGGAATCGAACCAGAAACGTCCTAAGCTGCCGCTCTAGTTTGACATTATCTGTCATAATAATCAGTCAAAGATAGAATGATGTAGTTGTATGCTTGTGTCATTGATACAGTCATATTATGAGCAGAGTATTTAGCAGCTATGACAGTCATATACTTATGTTATATTAATATGAATACCTTTGATAGAACACAGGTATGTACATGACACTAATAGATATCATACTAACTCAGTGGCCTTGTGGTTAGAGTGTCCGCCATGAGACTGGGAGGTCGCGGTTCGATCCCCGGCCGGGTCTCAAAATGAGACCCAATGCCTCCCTGCCCAATGCCTCCCCGCGGGACTCACGCGCACGGGGGTCCTCATGCACGCGTGCTGCACGCGAAATCTTTGGGCGGTTCTGGGCGGATTGGGTTCCTTTTTTTTCCAGTTTTTGGTTACTTTATTTCGGTTTTAGGGTTAGGATTCGGGTTAGGTTAGGGTTATGTTATTTAATTCTTATTTTTGCCTGATTTGACCGATTTATTATCAAAAAAATTAAACACAATTAAAACTTTTTTTGCAAAAAGTGGGGGGTATGAAATCTTCTCTGTAATATGAGTATGCTATTGCTAATAATAACTATAATAGAACTACTAGGCAAATAAAAAATTTGATCTGATGGATAAGGTTCTGTGCAGACTGCAGTCAATTTAGAAACACTTGGTTGGACCCTACCTGCTCGTAGTGTCACTGTTGGCAGGTCCAATGCTCCTAACATTATCAGAATGGCAGCTGCTAAATCCTCTGATGACCATAACATTCTCCTCTTCAATACCTTCGGTTTACCCCCCAACTTGGAAGCACCAGGAGGAGGTTGTTTGTTTATAATTATTCACAACGTGGTCACTGGTCGCTATCACTTTTTTTTTTTTTTCTCGGTAGCTTTCACTGTTTTAAAATACTTGCTTAAATATGCACACTTTGCAGCTTTTGCACAGATAGCTCTTGTATCCTCTTAAATGTTGTTGAGCTGCAGATTATTTTCTTTCCGACTTGTATTCCACCGGCGATACGTGATTTAATTCACTGCTCGTTCACAAGAACACGGCCGGCTCGTCCAAAAAAACTCGCCCCAAAACACACTCGCCCCGGGTATATCTGGCGGCCTCGGTCGGCGAAAAACTTAGGGGCGAGTGTGTTTTGGGGCGAGTGTTTTAGCCTGCGCAGCGTCTGCGTTTCTCCTCTCGAGTCTCGACAGACACACACACACACACACACACACACACACACACACACACACACACGCACTCGGCCCGCCCCCTGATGACAGGCTCCACTGCTCCGCTGCCTGCGCACAGCCAGTTAATTGATATATATTTGGCCGCGGACCCCCATTTGAAAATGTTTTGTGCCAGGGACCCCCAGAAGCAAAGATATCAGTAAATATTTGCTTTAAAAAATATAAATATTCAAAGATATGCACACATTTTCAAGATTTTTCAAAAGATCTGCCATTTTTGAATAGCCAAAGCTAAGTGGTTAAAATGATTGTGACGCTATGTTAACTAATTTTGCTGGGGACCCACTGGTGGCCCCCGGACCACTGGTTGAGGACCCCTGCTCTAAAATAAAATCTCTGCCTACTAGGGCTGGAAAATTAACCAAAAATATATCGAAACCAACATATGTGACCCAGGATAAAGAATAAGTCATCTAGGCTTCTTTTTTTTCATGTCATATGAAAGCAGGGAATCATACCTAAACATTTGACACATTGCTTGTGCAGTTTGACGCACCTGTTTCCGAGATAATATGGCTTATAGAATGATGTCTTGCAGAGATTCAGTGAACTGATAAAACTGGCCTTAAAGGTTCTGTGAGAGTTTAACCCCCCACAGCAAAAGTTTGAAATCATGACATTGATTAGAATTCATATCACAAATCTAAATATGTGTACAAATACAACACATCTGTATAGCCACCCTAGCATCCCTATTCTGGGGAAAACATTCACAGACAATAACCAATACGAGCTCGGACTGTGCCAGCCTGGTTGTGAAGTTATTTAGAAATCCATGCATTTGTTGTCCATGTCCATGCATGATGATGATGTCTGTGTCATTGGTATGGATGACAACTCTGTCAACTTTGTCATTCTGAACACTGTACAGGGTGTGGTGTATTATTCTTGTATCAGCCTCCTGTTGTGTGGATTCTAGTGCAGAGACATCTTCAATAGACCCCTCCTTGATCACCCCACTCCTTGGCCCTCATTTATCAACGGAGCGTGTAAACCGCCGTATATTTCTATATATTCGGCCGTACACCAACATCGAAGTCACATTTATCAACGCATCCTACACAGCCGATCCGACCGTACATTTGGTCCCAGCCTTGATAAATGTCACGGCTGAAACCGAGCGTCATTTAAATAACACGCCCTTAAATATTCTCAAAACGCCCCGATTTTACGACATGAACCAGAATACGATCAAAGAAGACATCATGAAAAGTCAATAAGAAAGAGTTTCCCCCGCTCGCCTCGCCGCACACGCCCCTCTCTCTCTCTCTCTCTCTCTCTCTCTCTCTCTCACACACACACACACACACACACACACAGCACGCGTATAATTAGAAAATAGCAGACCTACAAGCTCACAACGCGTGGCGATGCGACGCTGGCTTGTGAGCTTGTAGATCTGCTATTTTCAATGCAGCCAGATATGCAATCTTATCTGAATGACTGTTAAAGCAGTTTGTTTAAATTACTTTATAAAATGTTATATTTTCACAGGGATAATTTATTAGTGTAGATATACATTTATGAGTGGATTATGTGTCCAGATGCCTGTCAGACAGTCAGACAATGCTACTCCGCAGGTCTAGGATGGAATAAACGGGTGCAGCCAAAGTCAACAACTGGTCTCTACCAGACGTGAGATTTCAGCGTACCGTAGGATGAAGCCCACGTCAGGATATATTGATAAATGCCGAAAGGTGTGGTGATCTCGCCGTACGCCCATTATTTGGGCTGCACCGCGTTGACAAGGGCCCTTGTCTCTTCTTTAAACCGCCCACCCAGGTAAAGATGTGTTGGACCAAGGGCCGACTTACGTTTCAAATGTTCACCCCATTCGTCGCAGAGGAAACTCAATCCGCAAGTTTCCTAGGGCGTCGTGGTCATCACTTCCTGTCGATTTGATCCATGATACCTGATCGGAAGTGATGCCCACAATGCCCTAGGAAACTTGTGGATAGGTTTGCCTTGTTAGCTGACACAGCAACAAAAAGCTGTGTAATGCATATACTGACTTCATATTCTTTGGTAGGTTTTGGTCGAACATATCTGTGTTCTTGCTCAGCTGTCTTAAGACTAGGTCCACTGTACCGGTCACAGCAGAAGTGAATGTAACACAGAGACCGTGTTACATTGCCACCACAAAAAGTATTGGTAAAGTAGTTGCAGACAATAACAAATATCTTAAATATTAAGACATGAGGATAGATCTGTGGTTTAGAAATGAAGCATTCATTTACAGCATATGTGGAAGCTATTCAGTATTTTTCACATTTATTTATTGTCTTTATTTAGTTGATTTGTTTTTGTGGAATCAGTTTGTTTACAGCTATATTATTTAAGGTAATTTGTGTTTCAGCTAAAATGCTTTTATTTTGAAGGTGTTGGGTCAATTTGGGCACACAGCTGGGTTTATTTAAATCAATCAGGGCACAGCAGCAGTCAGTGGGCACCGGTAAGGTCTATGTTTTTTTTTTGTACCAGTATGGGCTGAGTTCAGCAAACATTTCAGCACCTTTTGCTGTATTGTTCTTGCCGAGGTGAAGCTAATAAATACCACAAAAACGTCGATGCCTTGTCTGGACAATGGACTCATTACCAACTCATGATCTGCGTAAGATCCACTACCTGGTGCCTCAGTGGCCTTTTGAAGTTTTATTGTTGTTGACAAATAGCCACTACAGCATAAGTTACTCCAACTACCACACCTGAAATAGAGGTAACACTTGATACCACTTTTTTAAAGTTAAACTGTCTTTTCTCCAGACTCCCTGCACCTCCCTGTATGTAAAGAGGAGGATTCCCCTGAAGAGAAGAGGAGCCCCAGTCTGGTCCAGGAGGAACCAGAGCCTCCAAGTGAAGATGATGGTGAAAACAGAGACACAGAGCCTGTAGCCAGCACCTCAACTGAACACATGAAAACACAAGCTGATGTAGAGGACTGTGGAACATCACATCCAACTAGTGATGACCAGCTCCTCTCTTCACACTGTTCTGAATCTGACATCACTGAAGACAGTGATGAGTGGGAGCCCAGTGTAGATCAGTCACCTTTAAACACACTGAAGTCACACAAGACACAACATGTGGAAGGACAGAGATTGTCTTTGAGCAACAAGATGTCCCAGGACCTGAAAACATCGAAAGAAACTCACTCCATGCAGAGTCACACTGGGAAGAAAAGATTTAGTTGTACAGTGTGTTGCAAAATGTTTGATTGTAAGGGACATCTTAATACGCACATGAGGACTCATACAGGGGAAAAGCCATTCACTTGTACAGTTTGTAACAAAGGCTTTCGTCACAACAGTCATCTAAAAAGACACATGAGGACTCATACAGGGGAAAAGCCATTGACTTGTACAGTTTGTAACAAAGGCTTTCCTGACAACGGTAATCTAAAAATACACATGATGACTCATACAGGGGAAAAGCCGTTCACTTGTACAGTTTGTAACAAAGGCTTTCGTGACAGCGGTAATCTAAAAATACACATGAGGACTCATACAGGGGAAAAGCCGTTCACTTGTACAGTTTGTAACAAAGGCTTTTGTGACAGCGGTAATCTAAAAAGACACATGCTGATCCATACAGGGGAAAAGACATTTACTTGTACAGTTTGTAACAAAGGCTTTAGTCACAACGGTAATCTAAAAACACACATGAGGACTCATACAGGGGGGGAAACCTTTAGCTGCAGTTTGTAACAAACGCTTTGGTCCAAATGCACAAAGATTCATACGCAGAGAAGCTGTTAGTTAAACTGAAACAAATCTTTTTTTCAAAGGATCAATCTGAGTTGATAAATAAGACAAACGTATGATCTAGGGCTGGGTCTTATGACTTCAAATCAATATCACCATTATTTACAGCTTTTGCCTTGGATTATTTACGTTTAATGAGCGGTGTTAATGCATTGTATAATTATTATAATGTATTACTAACTATGAGGATTATTATAAAACAAGATCCTGGCCAAAATAAAAAGTCAGAGTGACCTGTAATTATGAAGCTGTGTGATACTTGACCATATAAATGGCTTTTTTTTTTTTTATGTTTTATGATTATTGTTATTAAGCATTAGTATTTATGGGTTCTTATGATTATACAGTGTTATAAGTAGATTATAATGTATTATAAGTATATTTATAAAGTATTATAGAGCAACTCAATTCACTTGTACAGTTTGTAGCAAAGGCTTTTGTGACAACAGTCATCTAAAAAGACATATGAGGACTCATACAGGGGGGAAAAACCTTTAGCTGCAGTTTGTGATAAACACTTTGGTCCAAATGTACATAGATACGCAGAGAAGCTGCTGTTCACCATTATTCATAGCTTTTGCCTTGATTACTTACGTTTAATGAACAGTGATAATGCATTGTATAATTACTACGACTTACCGCACCCAAGTCGTGCTACTCATGCACTGAGTTGGCAGTGCCCGGGATCGAACCCATGACCTTGTGGTCTGAAGGCTTTATAATGTGTTATGATTATTGTTAATAAGCATTAGTATTTATGGGTTCTTTTAATTATACAGTATTATAAGTACATTTATAAAGTATTATAGACAAAGAATCCATAACAAGTTTTCCCCTTATGGGGACAAACATGCCTAACATTTCAGCCTAGCGCAGCCGCTGTCAGCGCAGACATTCACTGGTCTAGCCCCGTTATTATGAAGCACCAACATCTCTGTTTTAATTCACATGTTCAGTTATGATAATTAAATAACATTCTGCATTCATAACACATTCTATAAGCACTTCAGCTTTTCAGAAACAACACCACGTTGCTGCCTACATGTAAGCTATACAACATACTATGATCACTACCTACATGTAGGCTATACAACATACTATGATCACTACCTACATGTAGACTATACAACATACTATGATCACTACCTACATGTAGGCTATACAACATACTATGATCACTACCTACCTGTAGACTATACAACATACTATGATCACTACCTACATGTAGGCTATACAACATACTATGATCACTACCTACATGTAGACTATACAACATACTATGATCACTACCTACATGTAGGCTATACAACATACTATGATCACTACCTACATGTAGACTATACAACATACTATGATCACTACCTACATGTAGACTATACAACATACTATGATCACTACCTACATGTAGGCTATACAACATACTATGATCACTACCTACATGTAGACTATACAACATACTATGATCACTACCTACATGTAGGCTACAACATACTATGATCACTACCTACATGTAGACTATACAACATACTATGATCACTACCTACATGTAGGCTATACACCATACTATGATCACTACCTACATGTAGGCTATACAACATACTATGATCACTACCTACATGTAGACTATACAACATACTATGATCACTACCTACATGTAGGCTATACAACATACTATGATCACTACCTACATGTAGGCTATACAACATACTATGATCACTACCTACATGTAGACTATACAACATACTATGATCACTACCTACATGTAGGCTATACAACATACTATGATCACTACCTACATGTAGACTATACAACATACTATGATCACTACCTACATGTAGGCTATACAACATACTATGATCACTACCTACATGTAGGCTATACAACATACTATGATCACTACCTACATGTAGACTATACAACATACTATGATCACTACCTACATGTAGGCTATACACCATACTATGATCACTGCCTACATGTAGGCTATACAACATACTATGATCACTACCTACATGTAGGCTATACAACATACTACCTACATGTAGGCTATACAACATACTACCTACATGTAGGCTATACAACATACTACCTACATGTAGGCTATACAACATACTATGATCACTACCTACATGTAGGCTATACAACATACTATGATCACTACCTACATGTAGGCTATACAACATACTATGATCACTACCTACATGTAGGCTATACAACATACTATGATCACTACCTACATGTAGGCTATACAACATACTATGATCGCTACCTACATGTAGGCTATACAACATACTACCTACATGTAGGCTATACAACACTTAAACACCTGTAGTCTTAGAGAACTGGATAGAGTAAGCGTCTACTCCAAATCTCTTCGCCACAAATAGCAGATCTACAAGTTCACAATGTGTCGCAAACGTGAGGCATTGTTAACTTGTAGATCTGCTATTTTGGCTGTTTGTTTCCCCCTGGAATATGGACGCTGGGGTTCAAGTGGTTAAATCAGTAAGTGTTTAACAGGCTGTGTGTTAAGGGTTAATTTGTTGTGGCAGCTCAGGGGGAATGGAGGCAGGCCTGACAATAAAATGAGACCTTTGTTGATTTGTTTCTCAAATCTGATCTGAATCTTTAGGACTGACTGTTCACACTGTTATTTGCAAGTGAGTCGGATCAAATGTGTGTATTAAAAAATAGCCAATCTACAAGTTCACATCGCATCGCATTGTGAACTTTGTCTATTTTCAGCAAGGGACACCGTTTTACAACAAAGTATAAATCCTGCTTCAGTGTCAGAATGTCCAGACTGAGACACATCTTTAGAAATCACATTTGAATCACATTTCAAACAAGAATCAGTTTCCATGCGGTTTTATGCTGTTCAGACCTGATCAAATAAATCTAGTTCCAATCTGGATAGGACAACAATGTGATTTGGGCTGCCAGTCTGAACAGGGCCTTTTAGTGAGCAGAGAGACCAAGGATGGAGAAAACAGAACAGCTTCATTACGTTGAAGGAAGTGATGTTGTAGAAAAAAGACCATTAACACTGCGTGTCATTCAAGTCAAAGTAAACAGTGCATGTTTATTTAATTAGTATCATTGGTGACACCTGTACAGGGTGTAACATTACACAACTATTTATGTTAATAATCAGGCAGAAGAGAAGTGCTGAGGACACATCTTTTAGTCACACAGAGGAATGTCAGTCCTCAGAAATAACAATGTGTAGAAACTGTATTTAAACTGCCCCAACATCCAGATTATCATAAATATAATTACAATGTGTATGTATCCTTGTAGAATCTGTATTTAAGCTGCCCCAACATCCAGATTATCATAAATATCATTACAATGTGTATGTATCCTTGTAGAATATGTATTTAAGCTGCCCCAACATCCAGATGATCATAAATATCATTACAATGTGTATGTATCCTTGTAGAATATGTATTTAAGCTGCCCCAACCCCAACATCCAGATCGATATCAGACTCCCGTTGCCTTCCAAGGCAACAGGACCCTGTCCACCTTTTCTTCTTCCATTTTCTTCACTTTTCCTTTTCCCTTTCTATTCTTTACTCTCATTTTCTCATTATAATATTTCCCATTATTATATTACATAATTATTGTCATCTTTTGTATTGAAACAATCTCCTAAAATGCATATTAGTATAAACTCATTCATTCTCTCACAGAGGAAATGTTGCATTTCCACACGTACATATGTTTGGTACTTGTTTTTGATAATATCAACATTTTAATTAAGAATGTAATAATCACACTTTGCGTCTATATATAAATTATATATATTTTTTGAGATATGTGAAATTAATTTCGTTTTTGATTTTCGTTTTCGTTTTCGGTCTGAGCACGGAGCAGGCTGACGTCACCAAATTTAGAGCGACGCCCCTCTGCACTCTGGTTGGTTAGGAGTTAACAAGGTCTTTTTTCTTTTGAAACAAAAAAGGAAGCTGGGATTCCGACTGCGAGACTAGTTAAACAATGACCGGCAAGTAAATGCGTGTGGTTTATTTCAAGCGCATCGGCTGATTTCGGAGCTTTACACATTATATAAGTATATTACAGTAGGAACAGAGAGCTTTACACATTATATAAGTATATTACAGTAGGAACAGAGAGCTTTACACATTATATAAGTATATTACAGTAGGAACAGAAAGCTTTGTGAAAATGTCTCATAAAGATAAAGGAGGTAAAATGAGTCAAATGGAGTCTGTACGGCTGAAGATAAATGAACACATGACGTCGGTGGGAGAGGAGATATCGTCTGTTTTGGAAAAACAGCGTGGTGTTGATGTTTGTAGTGTGAAGCTTAATGTCAGAGTGTTTGTGTTGGAGTGCCTCAGTGCGGCTGCAGAGTTCATGTGCAACCTATTCCAGAGAGAGATAGAGACACAGACACAAAACAAACTGCTGGACGCTGACTTTGATATGGACATCCATCCTTACACTGCAGGTTGGTAAACACATTCTATTCAACACGAGCTGTGTGTGTGTGTGTGTGTGTGTGTGTGTGTGTGTGTGTGTGTGTGTGTGTGTGTGTGTGTGTGTGTGTGTGTGTGTGTGTGTGTGTGTGTGTGTGTGTGTGTGTGTGTGTGTGTGTGTGTGTGTGTGTGTGCGCTTAAGCTAAGCAGAGACAATAAATATTAACATAAAATATGTATTTTTTGTGTAGCAATAAAAGACTGAAAACACTGGCTTACAGTGGAAATATTGGTAACTAAAGAAATAGGAATTCAAGAAATAATGAAGACAAATACTGACAATGCCTATGAACATTGGCTTGCTGTTGTTGCATATAGCCAAAATGCTATAATAATGTTAAGCTTGTCATTGAGAAAGGAAAATAAAGTTGTCTTTTTGAGGAGAAGTGGAACCTTATAAGTCACTTTAAGTTTAGCATGAGGGAGAGGGTCTACCCTCTTCAGGGAATTACTTGATATATCTCTAGGCTACAGAAAACATTCAGTTGGCTATTAAACATACACAAGACACAGACGATAGACAACCGGTTACTTACAGCTGCCATTAATTAGTGCTTTTGATTGCCTTTGTGGTCAAATCAGGGTCAAATGCATAGGCTCAACGAGCCATCGTTAACCTGCTAATGTTACACAGCTGATTGGCAACATGCGTTAAACGCCGCCACCACAGCACTCTGATCTCCAAGCAAGTTGGAGAACACTCTAAAATCGTCAATTTTACTTTGGCTGGTCAATTTAAGATGACAATAGCAACAAAGGTTAGTAGGCTAGTAGACCTGTATGTATGATAATCAGTTATTATTCCAGACAGTGGTCTAACCAAGTCGTTTTAACACGTTTGAGACCAGGTCTCAACCAGCTCCTCATGTCGTCTCACTCTGTGTAGCGTAACAGTGGGGAGGGGAGGGGCTGTACTGCTGCTGCTAAAACGTACGCGTAACAGACGGCCCTTGTGTGTGTGTGTGTGTGTTACACGCAAAATCGTTACCCAAAGAATTCGGTCTGAGCATTCGTCTTTCTAAGACTATTTCTACGTGGATTTTATCGTTTATAAAGTAGGATAAAGTAGGATGTGGCCATGTAAAATGGTGCTGTCCCATGGATTTGTAAAATATTCGCGGTAAAAAAAATGTTTTACCGCGAATTATTATTATTTATTTTTTCTGTTGGTGACAATTGTAGTGCGTCCCGTGGACGCAACGACGGTGCCATGAATGCGTCCTTTTTCAATACGGTGCGTCAGAGACGCAGGACGCAGGCCTATGAGCATCTCTGTCAAAGTCCTTCTTGTTAAAGTTCTTATTCTATTCCTTCATTCCAGACCAGTGTGTGGGACCTGAAGACCACCTCAAACAGGAACCTAAAGACCACCTTAACCAGGAACCTGAAGACCACCTTAAACAGGAACCTGAAGACCACATGGATCTCAGTAGGTTTCAAGCTCTTTGCAATTTTCTATTTAGGCATTTAGCAGACACTCTTTATCCAGAGCAACTTAAAGTAATCATGGTAAACACATTCATCAAATGTATAGAGACAGTGTAGTGCCTCAGTATTGTAGGGTCATAGGTAAACCAAGAACCTAGCATCAGTCTAAACAGTATAATATGCAAGGGATAATGCCCTTCAGGACGATTAACCACCTCGGCTTCAGTTTGTGGAACTTATAAGGTTCCACAATAAATATTAACATAAAATATGTATTTTTTTTGTAGCAATAAAAGACTGAAAACACTGGCTTACAGTGGAAATATTGGCAACTAAAGAAATAGGAATTCAAGAAATAATGAAGACAAATACTGACAATGCCTATGAACATTGGCTTGCTGTTGTTGCATATAGCCAAAATGCTATAATAATATTGAGAAAGGAAAATAAAGTTGTCTTTTTGAGGAGAAGTGGAACCTTATAAGTCACTTTAAGTTTAGCATGAGGGAGAGGGTCTACCCTCTTCAGGGAATTACTTGATATATCTCTAGGCTACAGAAAACATTCAGTTGGCTATTAAACATACACAAGACACAGACGATAGACAACCGGTTACTTACAGCTGCCATTAATTAGTGCTTTTGATTGCCTTTGTGGTCAAATCAGGGTCAAATGCATAGGCTCAACGAGCCATCGTTAACCTGCTAATGTTACACAGCTGATTGGCAACATGCGTTAAACGCAGCCACCACATCACTCTGATCTCCAAGCAAGTTGGAGAACACTCTAAAATCGTTAATTTTACTTTGGCTGTTCAATTTAAGATGACAATAGCAACAAAGGTTTGTAGGCTAGTAGACCTGTATGTATGATAATCAGTTATTATTCCAGACAGTGGTCTAACCAAGTCGTTTTAACACGTTTGAGACCAGGTCTCAACCAGCTCCTCATGTCATCTCACTCTGTGTAGCGTAACAGTGGGGAGGGGAGGGGCTGTACTGCTGCTGCTGCTAAAACGTACGCGCAACAGACGGCCCTTGTGTGTGTGTGTGTGTGTGTGAACTTACGCGCAAAATCGTTACCCAAAGAATTCGGTCTGAGCATTCGTCTTTCTAAGACTATTTCTACGTGGATTTTATCGTTTATAAAGTAGGATAAAGTAGGATGTGGCCATGTAAAATGGTGCTGTCCCATGGATTTGTAAAATATTCGCGGCGCACTAGCTTTTCATTAAACAGAGGAAACACTGCATGAAAATAATGTTCAAGCGTTTACCGGTCTCTCTTTGTATCTATTTCCTAGACGTCCTGCACCTCCCTGTGTGTAAAGAGGAGGTTTCCCCTGAAGAGGAGAGGAGCCCCAGTCTGGTCCAGGAGGAACCAGAGCCTCCACAAATTAAAGAGGAGCAGGAGGAGCTTCTTCAAAGACCGAAAGAGGTTGATAGGCCAATGCTGACATTACTAGCAGTGAAAAGTGAAGGTGATGATGGTGAAAACAGAGACACAGAGCCTGTAGCCAGCACCTCAACTGCATACACTTGTACAGTTTGTAACAGAGGATTTCGTGACAACTATGATCTTAAAAGACACGTTAGGACTCATACAGGGGAAAAGACATTCACTTGTGAAGTTTGTGGCCATGGCTGTATTCAAAAAGCTCATTTAAAAACTCACATGATGACTCATACAGGGGAAAAGACATTCACTTGTGAAGTTTGTAACAAAGTCTTTAGTCAAAACAGTGATTTAAACAGACATGTAAGGACTCATACAGGGGAAAAGCATATCAATTGTACAGTTTGTAACAAAAGCTTTAATCGCAACAACAGTCTAAAGATACATATGAGTACTCATACAGGGGAAAAGCCATTCACTTGTACAATTTGTAGCAAAGGCTTTTCTGACAACTCCAACCTAAAACGACATATGAGGACTCATACAGGGGGGGAAAACCTTTAGCTGCAGTTTGTGACAAACGCTTTGGTCCAAATGCACATATAGTGGGGTGCCAGGACACTCAGTCATTTCAAGTTGTTGTGAAGTTTAGTTTTCATTTCTAATTTGAAGATAATATTTGAAGATATTATTATTTATTATTAAGTAAGAAGTAATGTATGAAATACATATTCAGAGATATTATTTCTAAATCCTTATTTCGTACAGACCAGATGAACGTAATCTGTCTGTAAGTAGAGTAATTATCTCATTCACCTGATGAATGTTTAATAGTAATGCATTGCACTTTATTCACATGATTTACTGTCAGTTGCTCCATTTGCAGAGGTCTGACATCTTGTTTGTTAAAAAGGGTTTGTTTTAATGTCTCAGCAGCAGAGTGAGCTGTGAATGACCACAAGACTTACATGTGTTTGTATTATTAACATAATTCATATACAGTTTGTTCTCCTTTGTGGTGTTTGATAACATGTCTGGAGTGAATGTCAGTGTGTGTTAACTGTGATAAAATATAGATTATCTGAGTTTGACAGATACACTTCCTTTTCATTACTTTATTAAGTGAATAAAACTCCAGAACTGAAAACACATCATTTGACTCAACCTCCTTCAACCACACTGTTTTATGTGGTTCATGTACACCATCTACTGGTTAAATTGTAAAACTACACCACCTGTTTTGTGATGTCTCTGCTGTAAAGTTTGAAACTGATTCATTTTATCAGATCTGGACTGAACACTAGCTAGATGTGACTCCATTGTATTGTATCCACTGTTAATACACACTGGATGTAGAACACCTCCAGTTCCCAGATTAAATAACTTGAATTAAGAGATCAACTGTATTCACCTACAGTCAGTGTGTATGTGACTTGGATCCACACAGTGTAATGAATGAATGAAACTAACCCAGCAGATCGGCTATTTCCCTATAGACTTGAATTGCTATGTGGTGTGTGGACTATTAGTACATTAAGTTAGTTAGGCGGTACACATAGTAAATATCACTTTGGTTTTTGGGCTTGTTTTCATACACCTGGTTGCTTATTTCTCTCTCCCAACCTGGCATTCTTTTGTATTTGCAGTCTCACGTGACCACTAGAGCAGAGGGTCTCAACCTGTGGGTTGGGACCTCAACGCCTCGTTGTGAGCTTGTAGATAGATATACTTTATTGTCCTTGCGGAAATTCATTTTGTACCAAGCAACCATCAGGATACAAAAAAACACAAAACATAACATAAATACACAATACATAGACAGAACACACAATACATTGACAGTGCTACACATCTCTTACAGAGTAAACACTAGAAAATGCTACCAGGGCGTCACATTACATTTTTTGCAACATTGGCACTGTGTATCTGCTATTTTCACAATATTTATCTGTGGAACCGAGTCAAACAAATTGGGGTCCCCAGTTCAAATATGATTATTTTTGGGGGGTCACAGCCTGAAAAGGTTGAGAACCACTGCATAGATTATTGAATCAGGTTTGTGAAGAGAGACATGTCACTGTGTGAGAAAGAGACAGACAGAAAGACAGACAGACAGACAGAGGGGAGGAAGAGAGGAAGAAGAAGAAGAAGAAGAGAGGGCTAGCTTGTAGATCTGCTATGTTCACAATATGTATCTGTTGAACCAGTCAAACAAAATGGGGGTCCCCAGTTCAAATATTCAATTCAATTCAATTTTATTAAAGTGTCAAATCACAACATGTTGTCTCAAGACACTTTACATGTAGAGCAGAGACCCCACAGTCCCACCCTGAACAAGCAATTTTGCGACAGTGGCAACGAAAAACTCCCTCTTAACTGGAAGAAACGTCAGACAGACCCTAGGCTCTAGGGTGGGGGCTTTCTGCCTCGACCGTGTCGGGGGAAAGAAGAGAGAGAGAGAGAGAGGGAGAGACAGACAGAGGAGAGACAGAAAGAGATACAAGTAGTAACAATAACAATAGTAGCAAATATAATAGTGTAAGATAGTATATGATAATATAGTACAACAATAATGTGTATACAGTATATATAATGGTATAATATAAGAATGTTACGGTAATATACAGTATAGTGTAGTGGTATAGTGTAATGTAGTAGAAATCCACGGTCGTGCTCCATGGAGAGGCCCGGTCCGCAGTCACAGTCTTGAGACGCAGCTGGCGTATTTTGGGGGGTCACAGCCTGGAAAGGTTTAGAACCACTGCATAGAGTATTGAATCAGGTTTGTGAAGTGAGACATGTCACTCTGTGAGAGAGAGAGAGAGAGAGAGAGAGAGAGAGAGAGAGAGAGAGAGAGAGAGAGAGAGAGAGAGACAGACAGACAGACAGACAGACAGACAGACAGACAGACAGACAGAGGGGAGGAAGAGAGGAGGATCTGTGTAACACTAACCATTATTTTATAATTTGGCTATATATCAGATATACAAGCTCATAGCACGGCAACCGAGTGCCGCGCTACGAGCTGGTAGATCTGCTATTTTCTTTTTTTTTCAAGCTAACTTTTGTTTTACTCAAATCTTTGCTTGTTAGGGTCCCTGGAACAATACATTTTGAGATGGGGGTCGAAGCAAAGATTTGAGTTACTAATGTTTGGTTTAAAAAAAAATATATATTTATATTTATTTAAAGATTTGCACATATTTTCACATTTTCTTAAACTGATTTCCCGTTCTAAATGTGTTAAAGTCATTAAATGTGTTATTAACAACTTAGACCCTCTATTCTTAATCAAACAGACCTTGAGATGTGTGCAAATGTCTGTTTTTTCTCTCTCCAGACCAAAATTCTGCGCCAAAAATAGCCGATCTACAAGCTCACAACGCGACGTAGCATTGTGAGCTTGTAGATCTTCTATTGCGTTTACAAAGTACCAAAAGTAGCCTACTTGGTATAAGTATTTCTACTCACTTTAACAACTGTAAAGTATTTTTACTCCCTTTAAAAGCTGTAAAGTATTTTTACTCACTTTAACAGCTGTAAAGTATTCTTACTCACTTTGATTATTTTTTACCCACTAGTTACGTTTTAGTGACTTTAGTCACTTTTAAGTACTTAAAGTTTGTGTGTGTGTGTGTGTGTGTGTGTGTGTGTGTGTGTGTGTGTGTGTGTGTGTGTGTGTGTGTGTGTGTGTGTGTGTGTGTGTGTGTGTGTGTGTGTGTGTGTGTGTGTGTGTGTGTGTGTGTGTGCAAAGATGGCAGCAGGGCTGATCCTATGACTAAAGTTAGGACTGTATTTGCTCTCCCCCAGGACTTCATAACATGTATACTGTGTAGGTTTGTTTTCATTTGTATTTATATATAGAATATCACTGAATTTGATGTGATTTGTTCTTAATAAACAGTTTTACTAAAACATCCATTTGGTTCTATTTTAACACTGAGTTTACAGACCTGTAAGGGTCCATTTGGTTCTATTTTAACACTGAGTTTACAGACCTGTAAGGGTCCATTTGGTTCTATTTTAACACTGAGTTTACAGGCCTGTAAGGGTCCATTTGGTTCTATTTTAACACTGAGTTTACAGACCTGTAAGGGTCCATTTGGTTCTATTTTAACTCTGAGTTTACAGACCTGTAAGGGTCCATTTGGTTCTATTTTAACACTGAGTTTACAGACCTGTAAGGGTCCATTTGGTTCTATTTTAACTCTGAGTTTACAGACCTGTAAGGGTCCATTTGGTTCTATTTTAACACTGAGTTTACAGGCCTGTAAGGGTCCATTTGGTTCTATTTTAACTCTGAGTTTACAGACCTGTAAGGGTCCATTTGGTTCTATTTTAACTCTGAGTTTACAGACCTGTAAGGGTCCATTTGGTTCTATTTTAACTCTGAGTTTACAGGCCTGTAAGGGTCCATTTGGTTCCATTTTAACACTGAGTTTACAGGCCTGTAAGGGTCCATTTGGTTCCATTTTAACACTGAGTTTACAGACCTGTAAGGGTCCATTTGGTTCCATTTTAACACTGAGTTTACAGACCTGTAAGGGTCCATTTGGTTCCATTTTAACACTGAGTTTACAGGCCTGTAAGGGTCCATTTGGTTCCAGACACGACTTGTCTGCAATGCATTGTGAGCTCTAGGAGGAGGGGTTATAATCATAAGAATAAAACAATGTATTGTTTACAGTTTATTATGACACCACAGCTCATTTATTTGACCCATTGTCTTCATAACAAAGTTAAGGCCGTCTGTCATGGAGTTCCAGTAACCTTTATTAAACTATCAACAATTAAACATTATTGGCACACTGCCATCTTGCACGGTACAAATATGTTTTATTGAATTGAACTATTCATTTCTGAAACTAGCCTTTTATATGTTCTGTCTCCATCTAATGCCTTAGGAAAAACAACTCTAGTTCTAACACAACAGGAAGTCTGTCTGTCATTGAGAGAGAGAGAGAGAGAGAGAGAGAGAGAGAGAGAGAGAGAGAGAGAGAGAGAGAGAGAGAGAGAGAGAGAGAGAGAGAGAGAGGTTGTTATTGTTAAGGTATAGGTCAGTGGTTCTCAGAGAGAGAGAGAGAGAGAGAGAGCTATATCTATAGATAGATATCTGTCTGTCTGTCTCTCTATATATGTGTATGTATGTATAGACGGATTTCCGCGCAACGTCATCACAGAGCAGAATGCGCAATCTGCGCATGCTCGGGGGAAACGAATTGTTGCGCCGTTCACTCTGTTGTTATGTTCGGGAGTTAGATAGCCATAATTCTGCTATTATAGGCATAATAGGCATAATGCTGCTATTATATACAAACAGATCCAACTTCCAACAAAACACTTTTATTGAGTAAACAAGGTATTACAAACTGCATAATTTAATCTACTTTCATTAAACCCGGTGAAGATCATTTCTTTTATGAATGGACATTTGACCAGAGCTGCTGCGGATAATGGCGCCCTCTATAGGCTTCCCCCTCCTCTGCGCGGTCATATCCTCTCAATGTTTACAAACATGAAACCCGTCTATACTAGTGCTAGGGCTGCTCCTTCTGTAATGCAATATGTTGTTGTCAGAGTACTTGGTGCAGTAGGCCATTGGTTCTCAACCTGTGGATCGGGACCCCTATGACAGTTAAAGGACATTTTTAATTTTGAAAATAGCAGATCTACAAGCTCTATAATATAATCATATTTTATCTTCAAATAAACATAACTTAGTTTTAAAAAGGTGTCTGTGTGAAATGTGTGACTATGACCACTTCATTTATACCTGATGGTCAAGATTACATTCCTCCCCTGAGCAAGCAGTGAGGCTCTTCTCTGCATAGTAATGTATATCTGTCTGTCATTTAATGTCGCTATGAATTGAGTACAAAGGACCCCAATGGAAACAAGCCATAGGCTTTCTTGGGTTTTAAATCCTATTAGCTGACCTTGTATTGACCTGTACTTTTATGTGCTTTTTTCTGCAAACTTCTAAAGAAAAAACTATTAGCTCAATGGTAAAAATATAAGAACTTGCTCAGGAAACTGGGTTCGAGTAGAAGAGGAAATTTACATAGAACTTTGATACTTGTCAATTGGTTCAATATTTATAAAAGCCACAGCCTCCATCGGCTATTTTCACTACTCTTGTGTGACCCTGTCATACAATGAAGTATAAAATAGTGCATTAATTAATAAAAATAAGAGATACAAGGTTTCATGGTGACAGTGACAATTCTTTTTTTTAAATCATGAACATTTGTGCACATCTTTGAATATATATATATTTTTCAAAGCGAATATTTGTAACTCAAATATTTGCTTCTGGGGGATTCTACAAATGTCTTCTAAATCCTAACAGTTCTATTTTTTAAACATATGTTGCTATAATATCAGTGGTTCTCTAACTTTTTTCATGTCAAGGACCCCCAAAATGATATGTATTTGGCCGTGGAACCCCATCTCAAAATATGTTGTTCCAGGGACCCCCCAAAAGATTTGAGTTAAAAATGTTCGCTTGAAAATATATATATATATATATTTAAAGATTTGCACACATTTTCATGATTTTTCAAACAATAGCAGACCTAGAAGCTTTTTTGTGCAAAGCTTTGAATATATATATTTTTAAAGCGAATATTTGTAACTCAAATCTTTGCATTGGGCGGGGGGGGGAGGGTCCCTGGAAGAAAAAAAATTGAGATGGGGGTCCACGGCCAAATACATATCTAAACATGTTTTCTAAATCCTAACAGTATGTTGCTATATCAGCGGTGCTCCAACTTTTACATGTCAAGGACCCCCAAACATTATATGTATTTGGCCGCGGACCCCCATCTCAAAATGTTTTGTTCCAGGGACCCCCCAGAAGCAAAGATTTGAGTTACAAATGTTCACTATGTATATTCAAAGTTTTGCACAAATGTTCAAGATTTTTCAAAAATAGCAGATCTACAAGCTTATATCGCAGCACTCGGTGCCGCGATATAAGCTTGTAGATCTGCTATTTTCTATAGCCAAAGAAGTCTTAAAATGACAGGAATGCGTTCCCGGTCTCAATGAGTTAATTTACCATAAAAATACATTAAAAAATAAATAAATGATGGTGATAAGAGGTTTCTGCCTGACAACAAAGATATCTCTGCTGTCTGGCAGAAACCAGCTAACTCCAAAATTTACATTTTTCAGGAAATGACAAAAACAAAACACAAAGTGGAGTTAGGAGGTTTTGTTCATCATTGATAAGAACAGCTGAATGGATCTCCAAGCTCACAATGGTTGGAGGTGGTGGCCTGGAGTCAGCTAAACCAGCTAACTCCACCCCCTTTCTAACTCCACCCCCCTCTAACTCCACCCCCCTTTGGTGGGCTTGGCTGGTTTAGCAGAAAGTTTGAGGATTCAATGGAGTTAGCTGGTTTTATCAAAAGCACTTTTTAATGCTTTTCGTGGGTTCAATCTTTTTTTAATCAACACACAGACGTAAAGGTTGTTCAATAACACTGATTTATGGAAACAAATGCAAAGGCGGTAAAATGGAGTTAGCTGGTTTGTGCCGGACAGCCACGATATGCTCAGTGTCACAGAATCCATATAACATATATTAGTGTTCAGGATAAATTAGCCATTAATTAACCGATTATCAATCATAGTGTTGGAGATGAGTTCATAAATAGATGATATTAAAATGTGATGATGTCACTGATCCTCTTGGAAGGCTCCTGGTTCGATCCCCGGCTCCTCCTGGCTGTGTGTCCTTGAGCAACACACTGAACCCCTAACTGTGTGTGTGTGTGTGTGTGTGTGTGTGTGTGTGTGTGTGTGTGTGTGTGTGTGTGTGTGTGTGTGTGTGTGTGTGTGTGTGTGTGTGTGTGTGTGTGTGTGCGCGCACGCGCGCGCGTGCGTGCGTGCGTGTGTGTGTAAAGAAGATACAACACACGTAACATTTCAGATTATTTTATTAAAACTGGAGATTCCAACATCAACAACATTCACCACCTGCTATAGTCTGTTTATGGAACACTTTCTTTCTTTTTCTTTCTTTCTTTCTTTCTTTCTTTCTTTCTTTCTTTCTTTCTTTCTTTCTTTCTTTCTTTCTTTCACATGCACCACAGCAACGTCGGTTTACCTCGTCTATCTTTTCATCCACCCCCCCCTCCCTCTCTCTCTCTCTCTCTCTCTCCTATAATCCAGTATAATCCAGTTAAAAGAGTTAATTTAATCTTTAATACAGTTTTTTATACCAGTCTAGTTTCCCTCTACCAGTATGAACACCTCAGTAAATAAATACTATAAAACAAACAGAAAAGAACAGAAGAAACAGAACAAAGGGTGATTATGTCCAGTGATATAAAAATGATTGATAAAAACATTCAAATATGTATTTACATTAAAACTATCCTGTAAGGAAATAAAACATTGAGTCATTGTCAGACTCAGTGAATGTAACTTGTTACTTTTAACACTTTGTCCTCTTTTTTTCAGCCGCTAGGCTATTATAATCTTTATTAATACTAATAGGTGATACAGTAACTCATAAGGCTATGATTGTACAAGTAATACATGTAATATTGTAGTAGCAGTAGTAGTCATCGTAGTAATTAGTGTTAATGTTGTTGAGTCACTGTTTTTAACCACTTAAGCCCTTTATACTTAGTCATATGACAAATAGGGACAAAATAGCCGATGGACAGGCTCACAATGCATCTCCATGTGATGCATGGTGAGATATTTCAAACATTTTGACTTTTTAAAATCTATTTTAATTCTTTCACTTTTTTTGATTTTATTTTTTTGGAAAATATTTGGACATTTTTTTTCTACATCTTTGGAAAAGTTGACATTTTGGGGATTTGTTTTGTTCATAACGACAGTGGTTAATGTGTTGCTATGACAACACAACACACACTGTTGTTGTTGTTGTGAATATCGTTGTCGGGAAGAAACCTAATTTCTCCAAATTGTAACTTTTTGTGCATTTTTTCCCCCATAAATGAACGTCCTACTTGATCATACTACAGCGTCACACAAAAGCATCAAAAGTAGCAGATCTTCGAGCTTGTAGATCTGCTACTTTTCCTATTTTCAAATTTGAATCCTGAAAAGTAACAGTTTTGGACATATGAGGTTTCCACCCGACAGAGACAATAGAACAGCTTCAACGTAGCTTTGTGTTACAGTTCAACATGTTGCTGAGCCTGACGCACAACTTCAACACTCACTAGAAACAACTCTCATCAATACACACACAACCCATGGCAACAGTAACCAGGAAGTGACACGGTAGAAACAAACACAACCCATGGCAACAGTAACCAGGAAGTGACACAGTAGAAACAAACACAACCCATGGCAACAGTAACCAGGAAGTGACACGGTAGAAACAAACACAACCCATGGCAACAGTAACCAGGGAGTGCCTCCTCTTAGTTCTTAGCTCGGGGTGTATTTCTCTGGTCTCTATGGTAACATGAGTGTCAATCGTTCCCTCAGGTCACTGTGATGTTGACGTTTGTCACAAATAATAATATTACAAAATATCAAAAACATCTCATACATCGTTTTAATCAATAATCTCAAAATGGCCGATGGAGCGCAGACAGAGAAACTCAAACATGGAGGATTCATGGAACGTGAACGATACCAAATCTATCAGGTTGTAAAATCGACCGACGCATTCTCACACCCAGGTTGTAGTACGGCGACCGGTTGGGCAACATCTGACCAAGTCTCAGACGTTAGACACGCTTTATGATTCCAAGCCTGTCGGTGAGTAACTCCAACGGCTTAAAGGATTAGTTCACCCAAACAATTACTTATTTTCTATCAATTACACACCCCATGAAGCCTTGAATTTATGGATTTATTTTTTAGTTTTTGTCGCATCCCTAGGCCAATAATTCGACGACTGGGTGTATATCCGGTAGGAGACACAAAGAGTCTACTTTTTGTCTCCTACCGGATACATTAGCATCTTTCCGCCGGTAATCAAATTATTGGCTTAGGAATAAGACAAAAACTAAAAAAATATCAATAATTAAAGGCTTCATGGGGTGTGCAATTGATAGAAAATAAGTCATTTTTTGGGTGAACTCCTCTTTAAGAGTTAGCAGAAGTGCACATCGCACCGCTCGGCACGGCACTCGTTGGGCTAGCGCCTCGCTTAGACGTGCCTCGCGGCGCTCAAGTCCGCTTCTGATGGTGCGCCTGTCTCGTTTTAAATGTTTACAAGTTGGGAGAGAAAACCTGTGTCAGTCACGAGACTGGAGCGATATTTATTTCCCTTTCATGAAGACTCAGCCTGTGATTGGCTGAGACAGGGGGGTAGGGAGCGCTCGTTGTGCTCAACGTGACGAAACATTCCGTCTACCGCGGCTTGCAGACTCGGACGGTGCGCTCATGGACGCGCGTTGGCCATAAGCTGCTCGCCCTCGGCCTTTCGCTCACCTGGCGGATCGCTCGGCGGTGACTCGCTAGCCTCAGGCCTGCGCTCTCGGTGCGCCTGCCATGCTGAGGTAACAGAAACAAACGTCTCGATGCAACAAGATGTTTTAGTTGCGGTACATTTTGACCCAACACACACATCACCATATTACAACCTGGGGAGAAGATGTAGAAAATGACACATTTAGAGGTTCAATTCTCCAATGATTTATGGCCCGTGTCCACCAAGACTTTTATTCCTGAGCGCAGCGCGTATGTTTTCATGTGTTTACAATGTGGAAACACCAGCAGCGCCACACGGTGCTGAACGTCTGTTCTGCGCCGTGCGTAAACGTCTGGCGTTTTTATCCGTGAGCCCAGAGTTCAACTCTGTGTTTTTAGGAAAGGTTTTTATCAAATCGCCTTGCGTGTTCCTCTGGGATAAAACACTTTGATGGACAACACGGCCTTACAGTGGTTGAGAGCCTGGTCTCTGGACCCCTACAGCTCAGTGGTCCTGGACATTATCAAGTCAAGGACAAATTCATTTGATCATCATGTCAAGGACCCCCATCTGACCTTGTGCCAGGGACCCCCATAAGGAGATCTGTGTTGTTAAGTCTTTTTTCTCTCAAAATTATTCCAAACTTTTCAGAAGGTTTCAAGATTTTTCCAAACCTCTGGAAAATAGCCGATCTACAAGCTCACGACGGCTTGCATTACGACACGTTGTGAGCTTGTAGATCAGTTATTTTCAAACGGCCTAAGTATAAAATAAGGTTACGGTGTTTCGAGTGTTCCTCATTTTCACTGGGGACCCCCTGGAACACCCTCAAGGACCCCTGGGGGACCCTCGGTAAGAACCACTGGCCCCTAGCTGATCTGGGGGGTGTGGGGGGGGGGGGGTCAGGCCAAGGCAGACCCCGTCGACACGAGGAAAACCTCGTCAAAGTCCTCTTCCTTCTCTTCCTCTTCCTCTTCCTCCTCGCTGTCCCGTTCCAAGATGGCCGTCATGGGGAACCCCCGCAGGCGGCAGCGCCAGGCGAAGCGCCGGCCGGCCGAGGAGCAGGGCGGGGTCGGGGCGCGAGGGGGAGGGGCGTAGGGAGGGGGAGGGGCGTACGGGCAGAGGGGGAACGTAGGGAGGGAGCAGGAGGAGAAGGAGAGCGAGGAGGAGAGGAGGACCAGGTGGTGATTGGTGGACGGGGACGGGGCTCTCTGCCCCTGGTCCCGTGGGGTCGCGGCGGGTACGTCCACCGCCGCGGGATGGTTCAAGTCCAGCGTCGCGCACCGCGTCCGGGTCAAATGCTCGCCGTCTGTGTCTTCGGTGTCCCGCTGTGATTGGTCCTGGTCGGGGTGAGTCTCAGAATGGAGGTCAAGCGCGGGGTCGAGGTCGGTTCCGGGGTCGGGGTCGTAGTCGTGGGCGTGCGGCGGAGGCGGCGCCCTCTGCAGGCGGCGCGCGGAGGTTCGCAGGAGCTCCACGGCGGAGATGCGGGCGGACGGGTCGCAGCGGAAACCTTTCCTCAGCAGCAGAGCCTTGAAGCTCTCACTGCTGCCCGACCGCTGGGCTCTAGGACCCAGGGGATGGGAGGAGAGGCAGGAGGAGGAGGGCGGGAGGGCGGTGGGGGTCGGCGGGGGGGTGGAGGCTGAGGAAGAGGAGGATGAGGAAGAGCGGTGTCTGTCGTCCTCTGAATCCTTTCTCCCCAACATCTTCCTCTTTGACCTGAGAGACCAATGACAGACAGACAGACAGACAGACAGACAGACAGACAGACAGACAGACATGTCAGGTAAAAAGCACCCAGAGTATCAACCTCACACTCTTCTTATAGCGGTCCACTCACACAGGGATGCCGTCCTTGAATGGTCATATTCTAAGTAATGTGTCCTCCTGTTTTATGCCTTTATTTTGTAGTGCTGTCCTAGTGTTTCCTGTTTCCCATAGTTAACTGTTACCTGTCTCGTCTCTCCTGATAGTTGTGATTGTTAACCCCCATCAGTCACCTGTTAGTCCCCCATCCTATCCCTGTGTTAATCGTTGTGTTCACCTGTGTCTGGTTACCCCTCTGTGTATTTAAACCCTCAGTTCCATGTGTTTCCTGACAGTTTGTGCACATTTATTCCTAAAAGTGTCCAGTGTATTATCCTTGTGCTGCCTGGTTGTTCCTTGTGCAACACATTGTCACTCCCACCTCTGTCGTTTTTACCCCCTAATGCGTCACTATAGAGCTACTATAACACTACTAACACTAAAACGTACATGTTGGAGCTTCAGAGACTCCTTGAATCAAAGGAGTGGGCAGCTGCCTCGGTGGATAACCTGGTATCACCACTTAGCTATAAACTGCAACCTCCCGTCATCAATTCCCATCCGGAGAACAACTCTTTTTTTTCTCTCCTGACTTCTTTTTATTCTTTTAGTTTAGTCTTTTAGTTTTGTCAACATGCCATGTCACCATGTCAAAACTTGATGTTTGAGGGCTGCTGGCAGAGCGGCAAAATGTGACGCCTTAATCAATATGATAATTTTTTATTCATAAAGTAAAAATAAAATAGGGAAAAGCTGATGTACAATCTCATAACACATGTACAGTTTGTACACGGGCTGTTTTCGTCGTACGAGAAGCATATACTTGCTTAACATCTGAAAAAACACAAGTGTGTGTGCGTGTGTGTGCGTGTGCATGTGTGGGGTCTCAGGTTTTGTCAGATGTAAGGAGGGGGAAAGGAAAAATAAGGTTGGGAAACACTGACGGACAACAAGCATCCTAAGGGAACCACAGACACATAACTACACTCTTATATCCAGGGAACTACAAGGTCCAGACCTCCTAACACTCAGTAGCCAATCCTAGCTTTACCTTCCGGGTCAAACCACGCCCATCTGAGGCCTTTCATGCCGTGCCTTCCCACACTGCACTGCTCCAGGTACGAGGAGGATGAGATGAAACACATTTAAACTTCACACGTCTTATTATTAGTGTGTGTGTGTGTGTGTGTGTGTGTGTGTGTGTGTGTGTGTGTGTGTGTGTGTGTGTGTGTGTGTGTGTGTGTGTGTGTGTGTGTGTGTGTGTGTGTGTGTGTGTGTGTGTGTGTGTGTGTGTGTGTGTACCTGTGTATGACAGCAAACAGGTCCTCTGTAGTTCTGGGTCGGCTGGAGGCCAGCATGTCCTCTGCAGATACACTACCAAACATTTCCACTAGAGGGAGACAGAGACAGGAGGATAGGGAGACAGAAATGTATTACATTTGTCTTTACACTAAAATGTATTTATCTTTGTCTGTGTTTACTAGCAGTGGATGGTAACTAAGTACTTTCATTTGAATACTGTGCTTTTATTTTACTTCATTATTTCCATTTGTTTATACTTTATACTGTTACTCCACTATCAGAGACACATATTGTACTGTTTTACTCCACTAAAAGTGACAGTTGAATTTCGTCACCTTGCTAAACTAATGGCCTAAGTCATTTTTTGAGGAAAATGTTATTTTTGCCTAAGTCCTCATGACACTGACCACCTCTGGTAAAATCACCTATCTCCTAATTGAAAAGGATCATGCTGTTCACTCCCCTTTTAGTATAATGGCCTAACTCCCCAGTGTGACTTAAGACTAAATAGGATTTCTTTTTGGCCTAAGTCACATGGTTTTGTGACTTACGCCAAAAAAATGCCCAAAAAATGCCTAATTATTTGACCCAAGTCAGATTCAATCCTATTTAAACCTAATTAAATCTCTTATGTTACATAACTGACAGACAGTGTTATTTCTATTTAAAAAGTCATAATTTGTTATAAACGTTTTGGGTGAAATGGTTAAGAAATATCATATAGTTTTTGTTTTGGATCAGTTTTTTATTTTTCCTGAATAACTTGGGCCTTTAGTTTAGCAAGGTGACGTTGCTAGTTAATCAGCAGATTTAGATTATTAAAACAAAACACATCAAGTGGTAAATGAACATGTATGAATATAGGTTAAGCTATCCAGGAGCACAGGAAGTCTTTAACATCAGCCCCACATTAACAGCTGCAACATTAAAGTGATGAAAACATGCATTACTAATTACCATAGAATCATGTGATTTTGAAATGGGCCATTCTGCATAATGAGTACTTTTAATGTTGGTGGTCTGTTTTGATGCTAATTAATGCCAATTAATTTGTACTTAAGTAAAGTTTTGAAAGCAGGACTTATACCGCATCTACATTGAGGTAATCGCTACTTTTACTGAACTAAGTAATCTGAGTTCTTCTCACCACTGCTGTTTACAGCCGAGGTTCTCAAAGTGGGGTCCGGGGACCCCCAGAGGGCCTCGAGGGGGTTCCAGGAGGTCCCCAACAAAAACAAACCTGTTTAATATTTTGGCTATTCAAAAATAGCCGATCTACAAGCTCACAACACTGCGTGAGCTTGTAGATCGGCTATTTTAGAACATTCTTGAACATTCTTGACAGATCTACTCTGATGGGGGTCCCTGTCACCAAGCACTTTCAAATGGGGGTCCGTGGCCTACTATGTATCAATGTAGGGGTCCATGACATGACAATAGAGAACACAGAAGATGTTTTACCATCAACAGCACCATCGTCTCTCCTCTCTGACTCCTCCTCTCTCTCCTCCTCTAGTATCAGGAGGTCGGGTAGAGACAGCGCCCCCCTCAGGCTGTCATTGGACAGCAGGCTGCTCAGGGAGTGCCTGCTCTGACCAATCAGCTCGCAGGAGGCGTCCGTGTCGCTGCTCTCCTCCTCCTCCTCCTGCTCCTTCCTCCTCGTCATCATCACCTGCTCCTCTACTCGCTTCCTCTCCTGCATCCTCATCTCCTCCATCTTTCTCTCCTCTATCTTCGTTTCTTCCTTTTTTCTCTCCTCCATCCTTCTCTCCTCCACCTCCCTCTCGTCGCTCCTCCTCTTCACCTCCTCCTTCTCCTCCTCCGTGGACGAGCACGAAGACGAGGAGGACGAAGACGACGATGAAGAGGAAAGCGCCGTGGGCGGCGGCATCATGGCCAGCTTCCTCTCCACCCTCCTCCTCTTCTTCTTCTTCTTCCTCCCTCTGTTCTTCTGTCCCTCTGACACCATCGTCATCATCATCGTCATCCCTCTCTCTTCAACCCTCTGCATCTCCTTCTCCTCTTCTTCCTCCTCCTCCTCCTCAGCCAGGGAGGACCTCATGAAGCTCCTCTGAACTCTCCTCTCCTCCCCCCTGGGCTCCTCCTCCTCTGCTGCCCCGGACGTGGGGATGGAAGGAGGAGGTGCGTCCGTCCTCCCGGTCCCGGTCTCTGGGTCTCTGTCGAGGACGACGGCGTCCATCTCGGGTTTGGTCCGTTTGGGCGACGGGATCATCAGCAGGTCTGGTTTCTTGTGCGGGATCGGAGGCTTCTGCCTCTGAGGGGAGGTGACCGGGGTGTGTGCAGGAGAAGATGGAGAAGCTGAGGTGTGTGTTGAAGGTAAGGTGTGTGCTGGAGAAGATGGAGAAGCTGAGGTGTGTGTTGAAGGTAAGGTGTGTGCTGGAGAAGATGGAGAAGCTGAGGTGTGTGTTGAAGGTAAGGTGTGTGCTGGAGAATATGGAGAAGATGAGGTTTGTGTTGAAGGTAAGGTGTGTGCTGGAGAAGATGGAGAAGCTGAGGTGTGTGTTGAAGGTAAGGTGTGTGCTGGAGAAGATGGAGAAGCTGAGGTGTGTGTTGAAGGTAAGGTGTGTGCTGGAGAAGATGGAGAAGCTGAGGTTTGTGGAGAAGCCGAGGTGTGTGCTGTAGAAGTTGAGGTGTTTGTTGAGTGCGTCGGAGAGGCTAAAGTGTGCGTTATCTGTTTTCTAGAAGGTGAGGTCTCTGTTGCAGAAGGTGAGGTTCGTGCTGTGTGCGCTGGAGAAGCTGAGATGTGTGCTGTAGAAGGCGAGGTGTATGCTGAGTGCTTTGTAGAAGATGTGGTGTTTGTGGTAGACGTGGGAGAAGCTAACATGTGCGCCGGAGAAGTTGGAGGATCTGAGGTGTGTGCTGGGGAAGGTAAGGTCTTTGTTGGAGAAGGTGCGTGTTCACGTGAGGGAGTAACGGATCGATCTGATCGGGTGCTGTCGCCGGTAATGGATGGCACACTGTCCTCAGGAATACCTCTGGGAGTTCCTCTCGCCTTCCATGGGTATTTTCTGGCCCCGGGGGACCTCAGAAGCCCCAGTGCCTCAAGATCAGGTTTCTTGGGAAGGATGGGTCTCTCCAGGGACCGTGCTTTCGCAGGAGAACCCCGTGGCTTAGAGGTAGTGTCACTGTTTGGTGGGATGGCTCTCTCCAGGGACCTCGCCTTCACGGGAGGACACCACAGCTTAGAAGCAGGTGTACAACGGGTGAGTGGAGTGTCATTGACGGGCCTCAGAGGAGCGTCACTTTTTATTGCATTGAGTACGTCTTTAAAACTGTCCCTACGTGTCTCTTCTTTGTACTCTGTCCCCGTGATGTCGGCGACAGAATTATCTCTGTCTGAGAACGTAAAGTACTGAGCCTGTTTTTGCCAAATGTCTTCAGTGTTTCCCTGTTTCTCAGCTAGCTCTATTATCGTAGCATCAGTCATCTGCTGTCGCAGGTACGTCAGTGGTTCTTGTACGTTCGTGTTGATGTAGTTAGCATCGGCCTCAGGCTGTGTCACAGTGGGTAGTTTGACTTGTGGTCTATCAGGGCTAGCTGGTAGACTGTTGATTAGCATAGCACTTTCAGGGCTAGCTGATAGACTGTTGGTTAGCATAGCACTATCAGGGCTAGCTGGTAGACTGTTGGTTAGCATAGCACTATCAGGGCTAGCTGGTAGACCGTTGGTTAGCATATCAGGGCTAGTTGTTAGACTGTTGGTTAGCATAGCACTGTCAGGCCTAGCTGGTAGACCGTTGGTTAGCATATCAGGGCTAGCTGGTAGACTGTTGGTTAGCATAGCACTATCAGGGCTAGCTGGTAGACCGTTGGTTAGCATGTCAGGGCTAGTTGTTAGACTGTTGGTTAGCATAGCACTATCAGGCCTAGCTGGTAGACCGTTGGTTAGCATATCAGGGCTAGTTGTTAGACTGTTGGTTAGCATAGCACTGTCAGGCCTAGCTGGTAGACTGCTGGTTAGCACAGCACTATCAGGGCTAGCTGGTAGACTGCTGGTTAGCACAGCACTATCAGGGCTAGCTGGTAGACTGCTGGTTAGCATAGCATACACCTCTTCATGTTGGCTGTAGTGTTTCTCATGCTCAGTGTCTTGAGGAGGGACGTCACAGGTCAGACTCGGTACAGAGCTTTGCTGCATTGTTTGGCTAGCATCGGCGCTAACATTGGCACTCCCGGGGCTCTGAGTAGCAGCATCTTCAGACGTATCAGATCTATCGCTCATTAATGCTTGAGCATCCGGAGCTGGCCTTACGCTCGCGGCTAGCTTAGCATCAGTGCCGGCTGGGTGCTGGACATTAGCATCATCCGGCGCCGTAGTGGTGGTTAGCGTGGCGCTAGCAAGCAGGCCCTGCTGTTTCTTGACGGAGCGAAGTTTGATCCCGTGCAGCGCCTCAGCGGTGACCAGGGGACGGGCGGGGCTTCCTGGGCTGCAGGCCAGGCGATGAGGAGCGCCCTCTCTGGCGGAGAGCGGGGGAGGGGACTGTGTGAGGGAGTGGGAGGAGCTACCAGAGGGGAGAGGAGGAGGAAGTGGCGGGCGAGTAAGGGGAGGAGTCTCATAGTTGACTGACAGTCCCGGGAGGTCCAGGGGGGGAGGGAGTGGGGAGGTCAGAGGTCGCGACGACCGCTTTAAGGCGTGGGAGTAAGGAGGCGGGGGCGGGCGAGGGGAGGGAGGGGGGAGCGGCGGGGGAGGGGGAGGTGAGGCAATAGACAGCTTGGGGAGGGGAGGAGGCGCGGGGAGGGGAGGGGGGGAGGAACGGCGGCTCTTCCCCGGCAGAGGGGGAGGAGGCGGAGGGGGCGGGTGCTTGGCGGAGGACTCCGAGGAGGTGCAGGAAGAGAGGGAGGAGGTGGAGGAGAAAGAGGAGGACAGGGAGGACTTCCTCTCCGGCACGGGGGGCCTGGGCCTCGATCCCTCGGCCCTGGTGGGCGTGGTGACGAGGGGGGAGGAGGGGGTGAGAGGGGAGGAGAGCGGGGTGTTGGACTGGCTGGAGTATCCACTGGACGGGGAGGTGAGGCGCTGCAGGCCCCCGGGGGGCTCCAGAGCCAGGCTGAGGCCCTCCCCCTGGCCCCCGGCGGGAGGGGCCCGGGGGCGGGGCGGCTCCTCGGCCGGGCCCAGGGGCTCGAACGTGGTGACCGTGCCGCAGTTGACCCCGCTGGGGCGCCTCCGCGGCACCCAGGGGTCCCCGAAGGGGGCCGGGGCCGGCGTCTGGAGGGGCCTCGGCCCCGCCGGCCCCCTCCTCAGGGAGTCACAGCGGCGGGGCGGGGCCGGGGCCCGCTTGGACTTGCGGAACAGGATGCTCCGGGGCGTGCCGCTACGCGCGTAACCAGGGGAGGAGGAGGAGGCCTCGTACTGCCTCCTCGGCGCGCCGCGCTCCTCCTCGTACCGCGCGGGGTTCGAACCGCCGCCCATGTCCTCGGAACACAGCGAGCTGCAGTCCGTACGGGAGGAAGGAGACGAGAGGAGGAGCGGGTCGCTGCTCCAGCCCTCCTCCTGGCTGAGGAGGCCGCTCCAGTCTCCTCCTGTGGAGGAGCTGGGGGAGAGAGGGTGATAGTCCCAGCTCTGCTCCTCCAGAACCTCCAGGTAGCTGAGCTCTGAGCTGTCACTGGGGTAGGACCACTCCCCCGTCTGCCCGGGGGGGAGGAGGGGGGCCGGGCGGTCCGACAGGGGGGAGGAGAGGGAGGAGAGGGGGGACTGGGGGACGTCGTCCCGAGGGGCCTCGGGGTCAAAGGGCAGCAGGGGCAGCAGGTCGCTGGGGAAACCCTGTAGGTCCTGCAGGCGGACCGGCGAGTCAGCAGCCTGGAGAGAGAGAGAGAGAGAGAGAGAGAGAGAGAGAGAGAGATAGAGAGAGAGGGAGAGAGAGAGAGAGAGAGAGGGAGAGACGGAGAGAGAGAGAGAGAGAGAGAGAGAGAGAGAGGGAGAGAGAGAGAGAGAGAGAGAGAGAGAGAGAGGGAGAGAGACGGAGAGAGAGAGAGAGAGAGAGAGAGAGAGGGAGAGAGACGGAGAGAGAGAGAGAGAGAGAGAGAGAGAGAGAGAGAGAGAGAGAGGGAGAGACGGAGAGAGAGAGGGAAAGGGAGAGGGAGAGGGAGGGAGAGAGAGAGATAGAATTTGACATGAAATATTGTCTTAAAAAGTATTATATTATTATCTTTCAAGCTTCTCTAAACGTCTCTAATCCTTCATATAATATACTGTAACTAGAAAGTACTGTTCCTGAAGAAACAGTGTGGGATCGCTAAGAATGTTGATGGTATTGAGTATGGATATTGTTAGTAGGGTTGAAAGGTTTAAAGTTCTAAAAGTTTGAAACGTTTGAAAGGTTCTAAAGGTTTGAAAGGTTTGAAAGGTTTGAAAGGTTCTAAAGGTTCTAAAGGTTCTAAAGGTTTGAATGGTTTGAAAGGTTCTAAAGGTTCTAAAGGTTCAAAGGGTTTTAAAGGTCTACGGTTCTAAAGGTCTGTCGGTGTTGAATAGTGTAAAATGTAGTTTTCTAGGGTAAAACTGTGGTTGCTATGGTAAAACAGGTGGTTGCTAGGGTCTAATATGCAGTTGCTAGGGTCCAATAGGGGGTTGCTAAGGTCTAATATGCAGTCTCTGGTCTAATGTTGGCAGTGTTGAATAGTGTAAAATGTTTTTTTTTAGGGTAAAACAGTGATAGCTAGGGTCTAATAGGCGGTTGCTAGGGTCTGATAGGCGGTTGCTAGGGTCTAATAGGTGGTTGCTAGGGTAAAACAGGTGGTTGCTAGGGCCTAATAAGCGGTTGCTAGGGTCTAATAGGGGGTTGCTAGGGTCTAACATGCAGTTTATATGGTCTAATATGCGGTTGCTAGGGTGAAACTGGTGGTTGCTAGGGTAAAACGGTGGTTGCTAGGGTCTAATCGGTGGTTGCTAGGGTATGATAGGTGGTTGCTATGGTCTAATATGGTGTTGCTAGGGTCTAATAAGCAGTTGCTAGGCTCCACTGTAGCTAAATAGGATTTCCCCATTGAAATTAATGGGATTTTTTTTGCAGTAAAAAGTGAAATATCTCTAAAAGTACAAATTATTTCAAAAAATCAAATGGTAGCCAATATGTCCTAAGTAAGCTGAACGTTATAGAGTTGGAACGGAGTTTCTAGCTAAAAGTATGAATTTCCCCATTGAAATGAATGGGATTTTTTTTGCAGTAAAAAGTGAAATATCTCTAAAAGCACAAATTATTTCAAAAATTCAAATGGTAGCCGACATGTCCTGATTAGGCCGAGTGTTGAAGGGTTGGAACGGAGTTTGTAGCTAAAAGTATGAAGGACTAGTTAGGGGCCAAAAAAACGGTTGGAATATCGGCAATAACATTAGTGTGATCGCTTTAGCGATCCCACTAATAGTGACAGTAACATTAGTGTGATCGCTTTAGCGATCCCACTAATAGTGACAGTAACATTAGTGTGATCGCTAAAGCGATCCCACAACTAACCAGTGAGTATGATGACGTTTCACTGAGCGTCCTGTAGGGGGCGGTGTCGTCCTCGTCCTCCTCAGCGGGGGACGGGGTGCGGATGCTGGGGTTGGGGGTGAGGGTGGGGCTGAGGGAGGCCATGAGGCTGGAGATGCCCTCTCCTCTCTGGGCTCTGATGCGTCTCCTCCTCTGACCCCCTCCTGCTTCTCCTGCTGCTGCTCTCTGCTGCCCCTCCTGGTGGGATGGTGTCACTGCGGCGTACTGGACCTCTGCAACCTCTGACTGCTGGACCGCATCGCACTTATAGGCTACACACACACACACACACACACACACACACACACACACACACACACACACACACACACAGTAAGTATATTTACTCAAACATGCCGTGTGTCTCTTTTGGCCGCGGTGTGTGCCGTGCCGAACGGCAGTTCGGACGGACCATCGGTTTCCGAGAGAGGAAGGATGGTGTAAACACCAAGGGTTCAAAACCGGGTCCCCCGCGTGCATAGCCATCATCTTAACCACTAGCCTAAAGGGGAATTAATTCTCCTCGTCTAGAGGAGATATTAGGCTTTTCCTCATCAGCCAGAGGCTCTGAGCTCTATTAATATTATACTCACACATATCTGTATCTGTTTAATCTGGCAACCCAGTCGGTAACAAAAATGGAAAAATATATGTTTTCCCCTTTGCCTTTGGGGGCACCAACTCCTTTTTTTTGTTGAAACAGCAACTCGGTTTGGCTCCTGTTTGTATAGGAAATGACTATTTTTTAGCTTTGTTTTAGTGTTTTTAAACTAATACAAATAAGTCACGAAATGCCTTGAAGTATAGGAGCTGAAACTGAAGGTTTTGAACGAGTAGGAGTACGCTATCTTTCGAAGGTGGCTGTATAATACTGATGTCATACCCAGCTCTCTGATGATGTCATCAGGTATCTCATCATAATAATAGTGATATCATACCCAGCTCTCTGATGATGTCATCAGGTATCTCATCATAATGATAGTGATGTCATACCCAGCTCTCTGATGATGTCATCAGGTATCTCATCATAATAATAGTGATGTCATACCCAGCTCTCTGATGATGTCATCAGGTATCTCATCATAATGATAGTGATGTCATACCCAGCTCTCTGATGATGTCATCAGGTATCCCGGTGATGGTTTGTCGTCGGCTGTTCCTGCGAGGTCGTCGTGGCAACGTCTCTGTGTACGACATAACCCGACGGAAGCTAGCCTGGCGCTCAAAGCTCTCACCTGCACACACACACACACGCACACACGCACACACGCGCACACACGCACACGCACACACACACACACACACACACACACACACACACACACACACACACACACACACACACACACACACACACACACACACACACGCACAGAGTGAAAGGCACACAGGAGATGTTAATCATCAGTTTATAGTGAGATGAGTGTTGTCTGTATACAACACATCTAGGTTCTGTATGATGTACATCAGGGGTCTTTAACAGGGGGTCCGGGACCACTAGGGGGTCCTCAGAGTTACTACAGGGGGGGCCACCAAATCTTTGTGTGATAGTACATTAACCACTTGAACCCCATAACCTCTTATATACTGTGTGTGTGTGTGTGTGTGTGTGTGTGTGTGTGTGTGTGTGTGTGTGTGTGTGTGTGTGTGTGTGTGTGCGCGCGCGCGTGCGTGCGTGCATGTGCGCGTGTGTGCGTGTTCGTGTGTTTGTATATACTTACTATACTTATGAGGACCAAACATCCCCACAAGAATAGTAGAATATGAGAAAAAGATGTTGTGAGGACAATTTTCTTGGTCCTCACAAGAGAAATTGTTATTTTATGGTTGAAAAAAATACTTTTAGAGCTATGTTTACAGTTAGAAAAAGATTCAGATTGGGGTTAGGTTTAGGATTTAGACCTTTAGAGGTCAGGCTTAGGGGGTTGGGGTTTGATTTTCCCCCTATTTTATACTTGACGTCAAACACCGGAAAATAGCCGATCTACAAGCTCACAACGTGTCGCAGCGCGACACGTTGTGAGCTTGTAGATCTGCTATTTTTCGGCTTTAGACTTGCGGTTAAAAATGCCCCCCAAAAAAATCATAAATCAATCATAAAATCGGCTTCCTAAAATGTTGATGTCCTCTCAAGTATAGTAATACTGTCCTCACAAGTATAGTAATACAAACATGTGTGTGTGTGTGTATGGTACCTGTCACATTAATAGCCACTATGTCAGCAGGAACACACTGGGCTTGTTGCCTCATCTTCTCCTCTGGGGTGGGCAGCCGGGGGCGGGGCACAAACGCCATCTCCCCGGCGACCGGCGGCGGCGGCGGCGGCTGCAGAGGGTACGAGGCCCCGCCCGCCGCCACCGCGTATGCGGCGGCGATGACGTCGTCGTCGCCGTCACGGCCGGACGACGCGATGATGATGTCATCACAGCCGTACGTGATGTCACAGGGGTTTATGAGTGGGGTCAGAGGTCGGGCGGCGGCGGCGAAGAAAAACCTCTCGTCCTCCTCCGAGGAAACGGAGGACTGGAGAGAGAGAGAGAGAGAGAGAGAGAGAGAGAGAGAGAGAGAGAGAGAGAGAGGGTAAATGAGTTTGTATTGTATGTTTGATTGTGTGGTTAGAGTGACTGCACTAAAAATGGGAGGTAAGGGTTCAATTCCCTGGTCGGGTCTGACCAAGGACTATAAAACTGGGACCTAGCATCAAAGGTTGGACTGGGGGATAGAGTACAGAAGTCCTGACGTCACTCGTTCATCCCCAGGTTCGTAAAGTAATTTCTCTATGGAGAATAACATTGGGTCATCTTAGAATCGTCTCATATAAGAATTGTGGTCCAAAAATAAACAAACTGTCTCGGCGATATTGTCAGGGAGGAGGTTCTGTATCGTTTATACAGTCACTCATATTTGATACAGTCTGTTTCTGCCGAAAATTTAACTAATTTGTCGGAAGTAACATTAGCGTTTTCTCACCGTCAGTTGATGCTTCATATCCATAAGAGTAAAATGTTTATTTTTGGAACACAGTTCTTATTTGACGCGATATTAAACACGTCTATGGGAATTCAGAACGGGGGGAAAAACTGCGACCCAGGTAGGATGTGTAAATTACGGCAGACTTCGGTGCTCTATAGTCCCTGTTATTAGCGTCATGTCAGGGCGTTTACTTTATACATCAAGCTGGCCTCATGCTACAGGAGATAGGCTCCTGTAGCATGCCTCGGCAAAACAATTACTTTGACTTTAATAATAACTACCCAGAACAGGGGTCTTCAACAGGGGGTCCGGGACCCCTAGGGGGTCCGCCAAATCTTTGTGTGATACGATTCATTTTTTTACCTTAACCACTTGAACCCTAGCATCCCTTTTCTGAGGAGAACTTTAGACAAAAATAGCAGATCTACAAGCGCTGCGAGGCGTTGTGAGCTTGTAGATCGGCTATTTTTGGCAAAGAGGTTTAGGTGTAGAGGGGGGGAAAAGAGTAAACATAAACAAAAAAAGTTGAATCTAAAACACAATATAGGGGGTCCCTGCTTCATCTCTCTCTCAGCTAGGGGGTCCTTGGGCTGAAAACGTTGAAGACCCCTGCATTAGAACACAAGTTTATTTATTTTTTACATTCCATGAAAAGTAACAGTTTTGGACACACAAGGTTTCCTCCTGACAGCCACAATGTGACAGTGTGACAATATCTACTGATACAGCTAACTACGGCTAAACTCCACCTCCAGTGACATCATGGTTCCACAGCCAATCGGTGTGGATTTAGGTTCAGGTGTGTTGCAGGCGAATCAAGGATGTGTAAAGCGGGAGAGGACAGACACGTCACGTTCTTGGTCTGGCAGTAGGCTCTATGCACAGCAGCTATATTGGAAATAAATCGGGTCTCTTCCATACTTCCTACACAGGTGTTACCAATGACACTAATTAAGGCTCTGTTCCATTTAGTGTAGCACAGTGCTTCTCAAACTTTGTTTTTTATTTCAAGGACCTCCATAGTACACACCCTTAGGGGGCCATTTGGAACCCACTCTTACCTTTTTCATGTCAAGGACCTCCAAATTGACACTTAGTAGCCCGCGGACCCCCCATTTCAAAATATATGCCAAGTACCCTCATAAGAGAAGATTTTCAGGGCTCTAGCAGTGATTTTCAACCATTTTAATTTCAAGGACCCCCAGTTTGACATGCATTAGAGGCTACGGACCCCCATTTAATAACATTTCTATCTCTGGGACTCCAATTAACCCTTACAGGTCCATTTGGTTCCATTTGTACACTCTCAGAGTTACAGACCCAAAAGGGTCCATTTGGTTCCTAACTATCTCTATCATTTACCTGGGGACCACCTGGAATCCCTTCAAGGACCACTGGTGGTCCCCGGACCACTGGTTGAAAACCACTGTGTCAAGGAACCATGAGGGTCCCTGGACCACACTTTGAGACCCACTGGTGTAGCAGAGTGTTTCCAGTGAGTCAACACCCTGACTCTGTTTGACCAGAATGGAACAGAGCCTTCATTATAAGTATCATTGTAACAACCTGTGAAGGAAGTAAGGAAGAGGCCCCTTTTCTGTCCATTATGGCTGCTGTGCACAGAGCCTATTCCAGCTGTCAGATGTTCAGCATGCACTGAGAGGCAAACTGATAGAATGCATTGAAGTCAATGAGAGCCTGTCAAGCTTTGTTAAATAATTAAGTTATCGTGTCTGGAAACCTGACCAAGCTGTCAGAGTGAATACTGTCTATAGTCACAAAACTGAGTCTGTGCTCTTTAGATATCTCAATAACATGACATCATGTGCACAATCAACAACATGAGAGCAGAAAACAATGTGTCATATGTCTACTTTTATCTTCCTGAACCAATTATCTGACAAAAGGTCAGTTTATTCATGAGCTGCTGGTCTCACTGACTTCAATGCATTCCATTGAACACTCCAGCTCCAGGCTGCCCCCTGGTGGCCTATATGACACATGCTATGGTGTGTAGATTAGAACGTCTGTCCTCTCCTTCTTTGCATCTCCTTGAGGTGAACCAGGAAGTGTTTCACTGTGAATGTATTCTGTAGCTGCAACTAAGTGATGCTCTTTAATAAATAAAGTAGATCCATAATGTCTGCTGCTAAGTGATGCTCTTATTACACAAGAGACTGAGACACTTATGAGGTGATTATGTGTGAGTTCACACTTATGGTCATGTTATGTAATGTTAAATTGTTGTTGTTTTGTAATGAAAACAAGTCCAGCCACTCTTTCATCCACTTGAAACCCCAGCATCTGATCCCATTCAGGGGGGAACATTCTGCAAAAAATTAGCCCCATCTACGAGCTCAAATGTTGAGCTTGTAGATCGGCTATTTTTGTCAAAGAGACTTGGTATAAGACATAGGACAAAGCGGTCAGAGTAGCTTATGTAGCTCAGATCCTTTTCACTAATAGAGTTTAAGTGGTTAATCATGTAAACTTGTGATGTGATAAAGTGGACGTTTCAGCTGCGTTCCTGACTGTCCAGGGTCAGTGAGGTCACTGAGGGGACTAGTGTTTGAAGTCTGGGTCATACTCAGTGGTGGAAAAAGTACTCAAATTCTGTGCTTAAGTAAAAGTATCAACACTGCAATGTGGAAATACTCCATTACAAGTTAAAGTCCAGAATTCAGAATTTACTTGAGTAAAAGTACCAAAGTATTGGCATCAAAATGTACTTAAAGTGCCAAAAATAAAAGAGCTAAAATACTTGAAAATAGCAGATCTACAAGCTCACAACGCGTCGCGATGCGACGCGTTGTGAGCTTGTAGATCTGCTATTTTCAAACAGCCTAGGTATAGAATAGGGCTAAAGTGGTTAATGTACATTTCATAATATGATAAATTATAACTGAAAAGTAACTAAAGTTTTCAAATAATTGTAGTGGAGTAAAAGTATAATATTTGCCTCTGAGATGTAGTGGAGTAGAAGTAAAAGTGCTGAAAAGTACCTAAACATTGTACAGTATACTTGAGTAAATGTACTTAGTTACTTTCCCCCACTGGTGGTGAGGTTACTGGAGCAGGCTAGTGTTTGATGTCTGGGTGGCTACATGGTCCTAATGCTCTCTAGTTAGTTACTACTTTAATCCACTTTACTATAATCTACTTTCAGGGTTTGGGAATCTACGTTGGTTCTGCTGCAGTTAATCCCACTGCTATACCTGTCTCCTCCTCCAGGGTGGATAGTGGCAGCACACAGAAAAACAAGACTGAGAGAAGCTGTCCAACAGCCTCTGAGAGGAGAAGAAGAAGATGGGAGGATGAACGGAGGAGAGGACAGGTGAGAGAATGAGAGCAAAGAAACAGGAGAAGAAGAGATGAGTAATGGAATCAAACATGGCATTAGATTGAGAGAGAGAGAGAGAGAGAGAGAGAGAGAGAGAGAGAGAGAGAGAGAGAGAGAGAGAGAGAGAGAGAGAGAGAGAGAGAGAGAGAGAGAGAGAGAGAGAGAGAGAGAGAGAGAGAGAGATGTGATGTTTGAGTGTAACATGGTGGGTTTGTAGTGAGACTTAATGATCAGAGGAATGAGTGATGATGAAAAACAGATTGAAGTGTGTGAAGTGATGAAGACAGGACTGACTCACTCAGGGACGTGCACAGATAGACTCTAGGTGGTGCTAGAGCACCTGCCCTTTGCCCTCTTGACCAGAAGTGCCCTTTTTTCCAGTTTACAGCAGGGGTCTTCAACAGGGGGTCCGGGACCCCTAAGGGGTCCTCAGAGTTACTACAGGGGGTCCGCCAAATCTTTGTGTGATATGATTTTTCTTTTTACCATAACCACTCGAAACCTAGCATCCCTTTTCTGAGGAGAACTTTAGCCAAAAATAGCAGATCTACAAACCCACAACGCCTCGCGCTGCGAGGCGTTGTGGGCTTGTAGATCTGCTATTTTTGGCAAAGAGGTATAGGTGTAGAGGGAAAAAAGAGCAGACCAAGTCAACAAAAAAAAGTATAATTTACTTGAGCACCTGCCCCTCAAAATGTCTGTGCACGCCACTGGACTCACTACATCTTCCTCCACAGTACCTCTAAATCATACATGGGCAACTGGTGGCCCGGGGGCCACATGCGGCCCCCACCTTCACTTAATGCGGCCCACAGCACAGGTTAATATCAGAATAGTGATATATAATTGATTTCAGCTGTTATGATTCCAAACATGACCCGCTTTAATTACTTCAGTCTATATTAGTAGCTTAATGACTAGTATTAACATTCTGTTGTCTTTTTTTATGTCCAATGTATTTGTATTTAAGTTCATAAAGTTAACATAAGTATAACTAAATGCATTTGAAATTAAATAAAAATTTTGCTTTTCAATTAAAAAATAGCACCAAAAAAAATCAGGAATCAGGAAAAATTGCAAAAATAGCCGATCTACAAGCTCAAAACGCGTCGCACCGCGACGCGTTTTGAGCTTGTAGATCGGCTATTTTTGCAACTTTTGTGTGAGAATGCCGATTCATTTACAAAAAAAGTTCAAATACAGTGATAAGAGGTGTCTGCCCAACAGTATATATATATATATATATATATGCAACGTGTCCCTCTGGAGTGAGTGTGAAATATAGTGGCCCTCTACATCATTAAAGTTGCATCACCCCTGCTGTATAGAGTTAGACTCCACCTCACCCCCTAGCACTCCTCTCTGCTTGTATACATTCTTGTCACGTATTGTGGTAGATGTTATACTACTATGCAGACATGTTGGTTTACATGTTTCGGTTTTTGTTATTTAGATGTGTTTTTGTTTGACCACAAAAAGGGATATAGTCCATGAGCCAGAGCCCCAACATTGAGCAATGATTATCGAAAGAGTGGGCAAAACCAAACCTATATTAAATTGTTTATAGGGTCAATACGAGTAAATAAATATATGATAACCTTTCCACAGGAGCAGCTTTTTCATGGTTATCACACATTTTGTTATTTTCCCCATACGTACATGACAGGTGAAAAAATTACAAAATTTTAAAAAGAGTTATCATAATGAAACTTCCTGAGTTGATTACTTACATGAAGAAAATGATTTATCTTATTACAAGTTTTCTGAAATCGTATATTTAAATATGCAAATTAGGCATTAGGAAAATATGCCCAAATTTGTATACCTTTCATGAATCAACATTGGAACATTGGACAAAGCCAGAGTCAACATACTTATTTCATTTTGTTAAGATGTTGGAGTCAAAGGTTTTTAACAAGGGAATATTCAATATCTGGCTCAATTTTGGGGCTCAGGCTCATGGACTAAATGCCTAATTTGCATATTTAAATATACAATTTCAGAAAACTTGTAATACGATAAATCATTGTCTTCATGTAAGTAATCAACTCAGGAAGTTTCATTATGATAACTCTTTTTTAAATGTTGTCATTTTTTCACCTATGTACGTATGGGGAAAATAACAAAATGTGTGATAACCATGAAAAAGCTGCTCCTGTAGAAAGGTTATCATATATTTATTTACTCGTGTTGACCCTATGAACAATTTAATATAGGTTTGGTTTTGCCCACTCTTTCGATAATGAAATCTTGTCTGGCTCATGGACTAATAACTCACCCAAAAAATAACGTATTTTCTATCTATTACACACCCCATGGAGACTTGAATTCATTGAGATTGTTTTTTTTTTTTTGTCGCATTCATAAGCCAATAATTTGATGACGGGCGGAAAGATGCTAATGTCTCCGGTAGGAGAATCAAAGTTGACTCTTTGTGTCTCCTACCGGAGCCGCCGCCAGTCATCAAATGATTGAATTATTATAAATCTCAGTGAATTCAAGTCTCCATGAATTCACTGTAAGCAATAGAAAAAAAGTCATTTTGGGGGTGAACTATCCCTTTTTAATCCATTCAATCCGGGGACCCATATGTGTAATTTTCAAGATTTCTTTGGCTGTTCAAAAATAGCGGATATACAAGCTCATAGCGCGGCACCAAGGGCCGTGCTATGAGCTTGTAGATCAGCTATTTTTGAAAAATCGTGTACATTTGTGCAAATCTTTGAATATATATTTTTAAAGAGAACATTTGTAACTCAGGAAATAAAACCAGCAGTACTAGAGGTCCTGGTAGAACATAAAACCATCAGTACTAGAGGTCCTGGTAGGACATAAAACCAGCAGTACTAGAGGTCCTGGTAGGAGATAAAACCATCAGTACTAGAGGTCCTGGTAGAACATAAAACCATCAGTACTAGAGGTCCTGGTAGGACATAAAACCAGCAGTACTAGAGGTCCTGGTAGGAGATAAAACCAGCAGTACTAGAGGTCCTGGTAGGACATAAAACCATCAGTACTAGAGGTCCTGGTAGGACATAAAACCAGCAGTACTAGAGGTCCTGGTAGGAGATAAAACCAGCAGTACTAGAGGTCCTGGTAGGAGATAAAACCATCAGTACTAGAGGTCCTGGTAGGACATAAAACCAGCAGTACTAGAGGTCCTGGTAGGACATAAAACCATCAGTACTAGAGGTCCTGGTAGGACATAAAACCAGCAGTACTAGAGGTCCTGGTAGGAGATAAAACCAGCAGTACTAGAGGTCCTGGTAGAGGTTGATGAATGTGTGGTCATGTGACCTTGTTAAGTGTCAGTCATTAGTTCTAATGGGTGTAATTTCTCAACATATGCTCATTAATATTCATGAGCACTGGGCGAGGCCTCTGCATTGGCCCAGGGAGGAAACATGAGCTAGATATAACACAATATTAGACCTGGGCAATTAACCACAAATATATCAAATCTGATATTTAGAACCAATAACCCTCTTAACCCATTGAGACCTGAAGCCGATTCTACATGTCTCCTAAATCTCAACAGTTTTCTGAAAAACGTATGTTTCTATATCAGTGGTGCTCAATCTTTTTCATGTCAAGGACCCCCAAAATGATATGTATTTGGCCGCGGACCCCCATCAAAATATTTTGTTCCAGGGACCCCCCAGAAGCAAAGATTTGAGTTAAAAATGTTCGCTTTAAAAATATATATATTCAAAGATTTGCACACATTTTCACTATTTTTGAATAGCCCATAGTGTAAAATAATGTTTTTTTAGCTCAAATCTAAAAATGACACAGTTCCAGGTCTTAATGGGTTAATCTTGCTCATGTAGGTTATGCGAATAACCGAGAAGCCGTTTATTTTGAAATATGTTTTTATTTCTCATAAAAAACTAAAAGTTCAGAATTTACGGTAGATTATTTCTCTGACTTCTTGCCAATAACTTTCATACTGTATTGGTGACTTGTCCTACCTTTATTTTCAAGTCACCAGCCAGCGCGGAGACGGTTAAAGTTGAGACGCACTTATTCAAGGGTCCAGTTGTAATAACAGCGTTGTTTTAACAAAACAAACTTAAAAACGATCAAACGATCGGCTTCGCTGTGTGGTGTAAATAAATCAGTATAAATGTAAGTTCAGTCCAGTACAAAGTAACAAACAAAAACTTTCTAATTTCTTCTTTCTAAATCAAGTTGTATTCGTGGTCAAAAAACTGTTTGCTGCCGTCCTCACTCTAGCTCCAAACATTTCCCCCTGTCCAACTGTCCTCCCGACAGTCTGTCTGTCATTCCTTAATCAAGGGGTGCCCGCACCCTGTGGGTTCTATTGCATAGCTCAAGCAGCGGGGGGCAGCAACGGGTGTCCAAAACAGTAAATAAAATATAGATAACTCAATTGGCTCTAACATACCGGCCCCTAATTGTTAGCCGTCCAGGAAAACAATTACTTAAAAACAAAAAATGAGCCAATAAATCTAAACAAATTAAATCTCTTGAAGTAGGTGCAAGATTCTGATCTCTTCAGATTTGAGATGCACCTATCTTCAGTCTTAGGTTATTCAATGTTCAGCTTCTAAGAGAAGACACAGCTTATTTACTGGTCTCTCTAAAGTACTTGTTTTAGTCCTGATCCTCACACTTCGCACAAGACCTTTTGATCCGGGCAAGGTTTCAATAATCCGGCCAAGCAGCCAGGAGTTCCTGGGAGAGGTATCGTCCATGATCAAGACTAAATCGTTTTTGGTGAGGTTCCTTTTTGGTTTCAACCATTTACTTCTCTCTTGCATAAGGGGAAGGTACTCGTTCGTCCATCTCTTCCAAAAAAGGTCCGCAATATATTGTACTTGCCTCCAGCGTCTGCGGGAGTACAAGTCTACCTTTTGGAAGAGTCCTGGTGGCATGACTGGTTTTGTTTTTAGGAGGAGCAAATGGTTTGGAGTTAGAGGTTCCAGGTCATTAGGGTCGCTTGTTACCGTAGTAATCGGGCGGTCATTCATAATGGCCTCGACTTCACAGAAGGCGGTTTGTAGAGCCTCTTCATCCAACCGTTGTTCCTTGAGGACTGAAAGAAGGATTTTCTTGACTAGACGTATCAGTCTCTCCCAAACTCCGCCGTGATGGGCTCCAGTGGGAGGGTTGAAAGTCCATCTCACTCCTTCGTTTAGCATTGTATTCTGTATCTTTGTGTGATCCAATTCCTTTAGGGCCTTTGTTAACTCTCGGTTTGCTCCTATAAAGTTGGTTCCATGATCCGATCTGAAGCTTGACACAGGTCCCCTTCGACAGATGAATCTGCGTAAGGCGTTTATGCAGGAATCAGTGTCCAGATAGCTTGCCACCTCTAAGTGGACAGCACGGCTCACTAGGCACGTGAAGATCACTCCCCAGCGTTTTACCTGCGACCGGCCCCGCTTTACCTCGATTGGACCGAAGTAATCAACCCCCACGTGAGTGAATGGCGGTTCATCTGGTGAAGCACGGTCACAAGGAAGATCTGCCATTTTCTGTTCTCCAGGTCTGGCTTGGAAGCGTCGACAGAAAACACAGTTCTTGATTACCTTTCTGGCTAAGGAGTTTGCACAAGGTATCCAAAATTTCTGCCTGAGTCTGGAGAGCATGTGACCTCTTCCTGAGTGGCCGACCTGCTGGTGAATTTCGTGTAAGATGAGTTGAGAGATATGGGACTGTTTGGGTAGAATGATCGGATTTTTTGTTTCCATCGGCATAGCCGTCTTATTGAGTCTTCCTCCAACTCTTATGATGTCCATATCCAAGATAGGATCTAGCTTACGGATAGAGCTGCTGGCTTTGGTACATGACTTTCCTTGTTTTAACAGGTCCTTTTCTTGTTTAAAGAATCGTTCTTGCTCAAAGCAAATGATGGTTTTCTCTGCTTCAGCTAAGTCCTTGACTGTTAGGCTTGTAATTTGATTTTTATCCATCAGTTGGTCCTTAGGTGACTTGACTAAGGTCTGTTTGAGCCTTAGCCGCTGTTTGAGCGGTTTGTCTGGGGGTGTGAGTATTTTCCTTTTTTGTCCGAGTTTCTGTAGGCGTTCCTTGAACTTTAGTATCCAACCTACAGCTCTCTTGAGTCTGTTCCAAGATGAGTAGTACTCAATGAATCTTCTAGTTGGGCTAATGTCATCCACCCTCAGAGTGTTAACGCTGATTTCCTTTCTGACCTCAGGATCATCGGGAGATATGTAATCCAGATCTTGAGGAGTTTTCCTCCATTCAGTTTCTGTTTGAAACAGAAATTCTGGTCCATGAATCCATCTTGTTGACTTTAAGAAGGCTTCAGCTGTTAACCCTCGTGAGGCTTCGTCAGCTGGATTTTCTTTTGATCTGATGAACCTCCACTGATCTTTGTGCGATAGCTCACGGATCAAAGAAGTTCTGTTAGCCACGTAGATGTTAAATCTTCTTACTTCATTTCTGATATACTTCAGCACAGACTCGCTGTCTGTCCAAAATCCTGAAGGCTCCAATTCAATTTCCAGTTCCGACCTCAACAGTCTATCCATTCTGGCTGCTAGTGTGGCAGCAGCAAGCTCCAACCTTGGAATAGTCATCTGCTTTAATGGTGTTACTCTAGATTTCCCCATTAGGAACGCAATATGAACTTTCCCAGTTGCATTGGTCAATCGAAGGTAGCTTACACTGCCATAGCCCTTTTCACTGGCGTCACAGAAATGATGCAGTTGGGCGTTCTTAACTTGTCCAAAGTTCTTTGGCTTCCAACATCTGTCAATTTGGAATTCAGATAGTTTCTCCACCTCAGAAATCCAATTATTCCATGCCGTCACGTACACCTCAGGAATTACATCATCCCATCCACACTTCGCTTTGCAAAGTTCTTGGAGGATCTGCTTAGCTCTCAGGGTGAATGGAGACAGGAATCCCAGGGGGTCGTAGACAGAGCTTACGACAGATAAGATGCCTCGACGCGTAAGGGGTTTGTCCTTGAGAGCAACTTTGAAGGTGAAAGTGTCGTTTTCGATATTCCATTGTACTCCGAGTGCTCTTTCCAGAGGAAGCTTTTCTCTGTCCAAGTCCAGTTCTTTGATTTGCTTTGCCTTATGCTCCTCGGGAATGGAAGAAAGTACAGCACGGCTGTTGCTAATCCATTTAGTCAACTTGAATCCGCCCTGAGAACACAAGTCTCTGAGATTTTCAGAGAGGGAAATAGCTTGTCTTTCTGTCGCGACAGACTTGAGACAGTCATCGACGTAAAAGTTCCTTTTGACTGTTTGGCTGACCTCTTCGCCAAACTTGTGCCCGTTGTCCTCAGCGGTTTTGCGCAGAGCAAATGTTGCACACGTTGGTGAGGATATAGCACCAAAGAGGTGAACAGTCATCCGGTACTCCTCTAGGTTCTTGGTTGCGTCACCTTCCGGCCACCACAGGAACCGCAGGAGGTCCAAGTCATCCTGATGGACACGTGCCTGATGAAACATACCTTCGATGTCCGCCATCATGGCGATAGGCTCTTGCCGAAATCTTAGCAGAACACCGACTAGTAAGTTCGCCAGGTCAGGTCCTTGCATGAGTTCACTGTTCAGGGATGTACCTTTGTATGTTGATGAACAGTCGAATACTACCCTAATAGTTTTCTTTCTTTTATGGTACACTGCATGATGGGGTATATACCATACCTTGCCATCTTCCCGCTGAAGCATTGGATGTGGAACCTTTTCGGCATAGCCCTTTCTGATAACATCATCCATGAAAGCCTTATACTCCGATGCATATGTTTCATCAGACTTGAACTTCCTGATCAGGTTCAAAACACGTTGCTTCGCCATATCGCGATTATTTGGCATAACCACGTTCCTGTTGCGCAGTGGAAGCGGCATGTAATAGTGTCCATTCTGATGGGTCACAGAGCTTGTCATCAGCTGCATAAACTTGTGGTCTTCAGCAGACATGTCATTTTCCTCATATAATTTCTCTGGGAAATCATGGTTGTACTGCTGTACTAAGAGGTCCTTCAGCACCGTGACTGAGATCCGATTGACTTTCACTTTTGGCTGTCCGGAAGTCACTACAGAGGTGCGAGGTTCAAGCGGTCCATTGACCGTCCATCCAAATACAGTCTTCACTGCATATGGTCCATTATCTTGGCTATTAATGATTTGCCACGGTTCTAGTGCTTTCGGGGCATTTACTCCAATAAGGAGTTCAACATCTGCATCAAGTTCCTGCAGCTTGACATCCTTCAAATAAGACCACTTAGCTAGATCTTTCTGTGTTGCCATGTCTTCCTTTGACACAGGAATCGAATTCTGGGTGTAGACATGTGGGAGTTTAATAAAAACGTCCCCATCTAAATTGCCTACCTCCAGTCCTGATAACTCATAACTGGTGACAGTCTTCTCCTGTCCCATAGTTTGCAGGAGTATTTCAGTTTTACGTCCTTTTGCGTTCAACTGCCTTTTTAGTCTTTCTGTACAAAATGTCCCAGAGCTCCCCGGATCAAGAAAGGCGTAGGCCAACACCTTTTTACTTCCTTTCATGACCTTCACTTGAACCGGCACAATGGGGAGTGCACACTCTCTACCGGCCCCGGTTCCTATACCAGATTTGATTGAGACTTGAGCGCTGCTAATGAAGGCCTCCTTTGGTGTCATAGCTACTTTGTTCAGATGCAAGATGGTGGGATGTCTCCCTTGACATTCCTCACATGTCATCCTTTTCTTGCAGTCTTTGCTCATGTGGCCCCTGACCAAGCATCCAAAACAGAAGCCCTTTTTCTTGAAAAAGTCTACTTTGTCATTGTGTGGCTGTGTCCTCAACTTGTGGCAATCCATAGTGGGGTGTTTGCCTTCACAGAACACACATATAGCATCGTAGGTAGGTGTGCTGTCGCTTTTGGATGGCTTGTCATTTGAACGCATTTTTATTTCACCATCAGTCATAACGGCTACTGATGTCGCAAAACTCCTTGACTTTGGCTGTTTTTGCTCTGTAGCTGGTTTGACAACCCTTTTGTTGGGGTGCTCTCCTATATCGCCGAATAGGGGGTCTAAAAGTATCTTGGCCTGTTTTTCCATAAAGGCTACGAGATCACTGAATCTAGCTCGCTGACCATTTCTCTCCAATATGTCACAAGCTATAGTTCTCCATCTTTCTCTTAGTCTAAAAGGCAGTTTAGACATGATTAGTTTGATGTTTGTGGGTAAATCCATTTCCTTCATTATTTCCAACTCCTGCATTGCGTTGCAGCAACCTCTCAGATACAGTGCATAGCTCTGCAGTGCCTTTCCATCATCAGATTTGACATTTGTCCAATTGAAAGCTTTCTCCATGTAGGCCATTGTCACTTTAATGTCATCTCCAAAATTCTCTTGCAATAGTTTTAAGGCCTGTCGATATGCACGATTTGAGTTATCTATGTGGAAGCAGCTGCGGACTAGTTCTCTGGGTTGACCTGTTGTGTATTGTTCGAGATAGTAAAGCCGGTCTTGACTATTTTTTGTCTTATCTTCTATTCCATATTCAAATGCTCGCATGAATGTTCTGAAATTCAGAGGGTTTCCATCAAATACAGGTATTTCCCTTACTGGCAGTAAGGCTTGTTGGTGTTGAATTGCCAGTAAGTCATACATGTCATTCTGTCTTTTCATCACAGAAGATAACTCATTTGGGTGCTGAGTGGGCATGCCCCTATTTTGTATACGGCTTGCCTGTGGTAATTGGTCAAACTTGCTTTCTGATTTGGGGGTTGAGGCAGATGGTCCTCGTGTTAGTTTGATATTTGGCTGTAGGATTCTTTGCAGTGGTGTTTTGGGGATTGTCCCTATATTAGCATATTCGATGGGGGACCCTTCAGCCTCTGAGGGGGGGTTTGATCTTCTTTGCCTTTGCCTTTCAACATAGGAGTTCATGCCATCTGAATGGCCACTTTGTCCTTCCAGGACTTTTATTTTGGCATTAGATTCTGCTAGCCCTGCTCTAATATGCATGTCTTGGATTTTTGAATTCAAAAGTAATCTCTCCTGTTCAAGTGCATTTAATTCTTTATTTGCTTCCTGGCGGGCAAGTAGTGCTGCTTTATCTGCCAGGGCTTTACGGTGTGCAGATGACACAGAGGATGACGCTTTTGATCCACCTTTAGAACGGTTAGATTTCACATTAGAGATGCTATCCTGTGGGTCAACGTGCAATTGTGCACTCTCTGCCTCTGCTCGAGTTTGAGCTAACATATTATTTAGATTTTCCAAAAATTGCTCAAATGGTTTCACTCTTGGTTCATACCAGTCCATCTGATCCGTTTCTCTGTCTTTCTCTGGCAGCATACTTTGCACAGATTTATGAACAGTCCCAAATTCATAACAGAGCAGTTCAAACATTTCATAGCCTTGTTGCATATTTTCCGCATTTTCATTCGCGTCAATCATGCCCTTTAATTCATTCATTTTCCGTGTACATGCTCCTAATTTGCCTTTTCTAGCCTTTTTTAGCTGTTCCAAACTTAGGTTGAAGCTCTGCCTCTCTCCCTCCAGAGCAGTGTCCACTGTTTCCTCCGCCATTCTAAAAAGTGTTTAGAATTCACGTTATACGTTGTGCTTTAATTATTATCTAGCGGACACTTTTTACCGTTAACGTGATCTGTAAAGCAGCTTCATTCCTTATATGCGCTCCGTTACGCTACGCGCGTTCATTATATACGCTGCGATGCGCCGCGCGCATTCAAAACAAAACATCCAATATAATGAACAATCACACAGACATTTAGCTTCTGTGTTTATCCTCCTGTGTCCTATACACAGTACTCACTCGTCCCGAGCCGATCCTTTCGGTTCTACGGGGGTGTCCAAGGGGGCGGGGGTCCAATTGGTTCCTACTTGCAACCCAGCAAGTTTTTTGACATTGTATTGGTGACTTGTCCTACCTTTATTTTCAAGTCACCAGCCAGCGCGGAGACGGTTAAAGTTGAGACGCACTTATTCAAGGGTCCAGTTGTAATAACAGCGTTGTTTTAACAAAACAAACTTAAAAACGATCAAACGATCGGCTTCGCTGTGTGGTGTAAATAAATCAGTATAAATGTAAGTTCAGTCCAGTACAAAGTAACAAACAAAAACTTTCTAATTTCTTCTTTCTAAATCAAGTTGTATTCGTGGTCAAAAAACTGTTTGCTGCCGTCCTCACTCTAGCTCCAAACATTTCCCCCTGTCCAACTGTCCTCCCGACAGTCTGTCTGTCATTCCTTAATCAAGGGGTGCCCGCACCCTGTGGGTTCTATTGCATAGCTCAAGCAGCGGGGGGCAGCAACGGGTGTCCAAAACAGTAAATAAAATATAGATAACTCAATTGGCTCTAACACATACTGTTTAAATATTAATACTGTTTATCATGGAGCTCCATCTGTAAGGAACATGGATTTGTGGGATGAGAAACGCAGCTGAGTATGTGGGTTGTGGACGTGAAAAATCTTCTCTGCCAAACGTCTCATTTTACTGTTGCTGTTGACTCTTGTTTTGAGCTTTCTACCCCATGGTACCCCATGGTACCCCATGGTACCCCACGGTATCCCCACGGTACCCCACGGTACCCCCACGGTACCTGGGGGTGCACATACAGTACATGCATACAGTACATGGAGTACTTTGGGATTTGTGATATTGACTTGATTTCATATTGACCCTAAATGCTGTGTTTTTTCACCGAACCATATTAAAGCATCTCTTCATGTGTGCTTTTACATACGACTTTCTACAAAGATATGTGATTGATTGATTGATTGATTGATTGATTGACATCTTTATTGACAGAATTCTTATGCATGAACATAATTTGCGTTCGTATCTGTCAAAAGGATAAACTCCAACTAAGCTGAGCTTATTTCCATTGTGGCCCACGTTGTGAGCTTGTAGATCGTTTGTTTTCCCTACACTTGCTCATGGGCCCGCCGCCTTAGGAAAGCTCCTATCCAATGAAGCATTAATTTGAACCCTAACCTGAACCCTATTTGTGGCAGAAAGCCCAACATGTTGTGAGCTTGTAGATCAGCTATTTTCAGTTCAGAGATTTGGCCTAGAGGGGAAAAAGGGAGGGGGCCAAGGATAGAGCCCTGGGGGACCTCTGTCTCTGAGGTATTCATTGTTTAAGAGACAGTGATGGTGCTGACAGAGTGTTCAGGGTTTAAGAGACAGTGATGGTGCTGACAGAGTTAATTTTGTAAATTGAACACCAGTGTTGAGGGATTAGAGCAGGACTGAGTCTCGTCTCACCCATTTTAATACAGTAGAATACCATTAGCCTGTATGCTGCTGAAAATACTGTCTTTAGTGTGTGTGTGTGTGTGTGTGTGTGTGTGTGTGTGTGTGTGTGTGTGTGTGTGTGTGTGTGTGTGTGTGTGTGTGTGTGTGTGTGTGTGTGTGTGTGTGTGTGTGTGTGTGTGTGTGAGAGAGTGTGTGTGTTGGGGGGGGGGGGGTATCAGGGAGTGTCAGCACAGAGAGAGAGAGAGGGAGAGAGAGAGACTTACCTTTTTCCTTCTTCGGTGTGTGCTGCCCTGTGATTGGCCGGTGCAGAGCAGAGGGGCGTGGCTATGGGAGTAGTGCGGGGAGCTGCCGTATCCATTCAGCCTGTCGCAGTCTGGAGACACACACACGCACGCACGCACGCACGCACGCGCGCGCGCACACACACACACACACAGAGAATAAGTCAAGACTCAACATTTAAAGTGTGTGTGTGTGTGTGTGTGTGTGTGTGTGTGTGTGTGTGTGTGTGTGTGTGTGTGTGTGTGTGTGTGTGTGTGTGTGTGTGTGTGTGTGTGTGTGTTGTGGTCCTCTGCATGCGGTCTCTCTGCGGTTCTCTGTGACTCCTCCCTCCATTCATTCTTTTCTTCTCCTTTCTCCCCTCCTCCCCACCTCCTTCCTCTCCTTCTCTGCTAACGTCTGCCCCCTCCCTCTTCCCTCTCTCCCTCTCTCTCCTTCCCCTCCCTCGCTCCTCTCTCTCTCTCTGTAAGAGACGCATTAGACCACATCATTTGATACAATGTTGCATCCTTTGTGTTCTCATGGCCTGTGATGTCACAGTGATGTAACAGTGATATCACAGTGATGTCACAGTGATGTCACAGTGACGTCATGGACAGGTCACTGTTGGTGTCCACATGCTATCGGCCAAAGTGTCCTTGTGTGTCCTGTATGGTGACACTGAACAGCAAGGCAGGCTGGCTGACAGCAGCGGCCCTAAACCCCATGAGGTGTATACCCCCAGCCAAGGAGACCCAGCTAGCCGCGCCCCAGAGATTAACCATGCTTGAGTCAGCCGTGTCTGAGTGACTCGAGTGCCCGTGTCGAAACAAGTGTATTAGCCAATACCCATGTCAGTGCCCGTGTCAGAGCCAATACCCATGTCAGTACCTGTGTCAGAGCCAATACCCATGTCAGTACCTGTGTCAGAGCCAATACCCATGTCAGTACCTGTGTCAGAGCCAATACCCATGTCAGTGCCCGTGCCATGTCAGTGCCCGTGTCAGAGCCAATACCCATGTCAGAGCCTGTGTCAGAGCCAATAACCATGTCAGAGCCTGTGTCAGAGCCAATACCCATGTCAGAGCCTGTGTCAGAGCCAATACCCATGTCAGAGCCTGTGTCAGAGCCAATACCCATGTCAGTGCCCATGTCAGAGCCAATACCCATGTCAGTGCCCATGTCAGAGCCAATACCCATGTCAGAGCCAGTGTCCACGTCAGAGCCATTCCATGTCAGTGCCCGTGTCAGAGCCAATACCCATGTCAGAGCCAGTGTCCATGTCAGTGCCTGTGTCAGAGCCAATACCCATATCAGAGCCAGTGTCCATGTCAGAGCCCATGTCAGAGCCATTCCATGTCAGAGCCAGTGTCCATGTCAGAGCCCATGTCAGAGCCGGGGTGCTCCTTCCATTCTGACATCTCGCCACTCCGACTAGTGGCTTCCGCGTGCGGTTAGGGTTAGGGTTAGGTATAGGGTTCGTTAACGTCGGAAAGGCGAAATGCACCCGTCAGAGCCCATGTCAGAGCCAATACCCATGTCAGAGCCAGTGTCCATGTCAGAGCCCATGTCAGAGCCCATGTCAGAGCCATTCCATGTCAGAGCCCATATCAGAGCCATTCCATGTCAGTGCCCGTGTCAGAGCCAGTGCCCGTGTCAGAGCCAATACCCATGTCAGAGCCAGTGCCCGCACAAAGACGGGCGGCCGTGCTGTCAAGTTTCATACATTAGGGTGTGAATCTCTCTGTGTGTGTGTGTCTGTGTGTGTTTGTCCACAGTACAGTATGACATGACTGATGTCAGGAGGTAGAGCAGCTGTCTTGGAATTGGAAGGTTGCCAGTTCAATCTCTGCCTCCTCCAGGCTGTGTGAAGTGTCCTTGAGCAAGACGCTGAACCCCTAACTGCTCCCGAAGAGCAGGTTGGTGCCTTGCGTGTGTGTGTGTGTGTGTGTGTGTGTGTGTGTGTGTGTGTGTGTGTGTGTGTGTGTGTGTGTGTGTGTGTGTGTGTGTGTGTGTGTGTGTGTGTGTGTGTGTGTGTGTGTGTGTGTGTGTGTGAATGGGTGATGTAATGCATATTGTAAAAGCTTTTTGGATAAAGGTGCAGAAAATGTACCTATTGTGAATCAAATTAGTTGAAGTATTCATAGTTTGCTGCTTAGCAGAAATGGGTATTCATAGTATTTTATAAAGATATTCTTTAATATATTTTCGTGAACTGAAATGGCGAACAAATAACAGAGAGAGAGAGAGAGAGAGAGAGAGAGAGAGAGAGAGAGAGAGAGAGAGAGAGAGAGAGAGAGAGAGAGAGAGAGAGAGAGAGAGAGAGAGAGAGAGAGAGAGAGAGAGAGAGAGAGAGAGAACAATGACCTACATTATCTCTTATCAGAAAAAGGGAGCGAGCGAGTGAAGGACACAGGAAGAGAGAGAGAGGAGAGGAGATGAACCAAAACAAAGAGAGCGAGAGAGGAGGGGAAGTGAGAGAGGGCAGAGTGAAGGACAAATGTTTTTCGGCACTGTTCCCACACACACACACACACACACACACACACACACACACACACACACACACACACACACACACACACACACACACACACACACACACACACACACACACACACACACACACACACACACACACACATCTTATAGTATAATGATTAGTCAGTGGTGAGAGGATGATAAATGGTATCTACATATTGTATGTAGTGTATGTATGTATAGATTATAACTGAACATTATAGCTGAACATTGCCTGAGGCCATGCGTATGAGAGAGCTGCTCAGGCTCATGAGACCAGATAGCCTACACTACAGCAGTGGTTCTCAAATTTTTTCATGTCAGGGACCCCCAAATTGACACTTATTAAGCCCGCGGACCCCCATTTGAAAAGATATGAAAGGGACCCCCATGAGAGAAGATTTTGACGGCTCTAGCAGTGATTCTCAACCATTTTAATTTCAAGGACCACCCAGTTTGACATGCATTAGGGCTACGTACCCCCATTTAATGTCATTTCTATACCTGGGACCCCAATTTATATTGTCAAATTAATGTTAATGTAACTCTGACGGGTCCATTTGGTTCCATTTGTACACTCTCAGAGTTACAGACCCATTAGGGTCCATTTGGTTCCATTTGTACACTCTCAGAGTTACAGACCCATTAGGGTCCATTTGGTTCCATTTGTACACTCTCAGAGTTACAGACCCATAAGGGTCCATTTGGTTCCTAACTATCCATCATGTAGCTGGGGACCCCCTGGAACTCCCTCAAGGACCCCTGGGGGTCCCCGGACCCCACTTTGAGAACCAAGGCACTACAGTAACACTAATGTAACACCACGGTCAATTAGGAGAAAAAAAAATCACACCCAGTGTGAAGTGGGCGGTGTGTGGTCATCACAACATGACTCACTTTAAAAAAAAGACAAATGTGTTTTTTTCCATACTGCTATTCATAGGGCTGCACATGTGTCATGTGTTTCGCTAGCCAATCACAGTCCCGAATTTGCAAAGTCAGCCAATCACATTACAGCTAGTGGTGATGACACTAGCTGTAATGTGATTGGCTGACTTTGCAAAAGTATCGATTTGCATTGACTGTGGAAGGGTTAGCGTTGTAGACTGCGTTGTAGACTATTGGCCAATCACGGTGCAGGATTTGTCAGTGTCCAGACCTCACTTATAGGGGGCGGTTACACCACCCCAAAAATAAACACTAGTGAGCATGTTTGACCAATTGACCTGTTTGTTTCTACAAATATTGATAATTTGTTAAATACCGGTACATTAATTTGTGGAATAAAATTGTTTTATTTATGTGGACTTTGAGAACTACTGATTTAGAGGTATTTGTAGAATCAGCATCTGGTATTTATATTAGCTGAAAATAGCCGATCTACAAGCTTGTAGATCTACAAGCTTGTAGATCTACAAGCTTGTAGATCGGCCAAGCATCAAGGAAAAGCTCTCTTCACTATGGTGCTGAATACAACCTCTAGGGGGCGCCAAGCTCCCCTTTATACAGGAAAAAAAAAACCTGAACTACAAGGATACTGTAGCACCAGTTTATCACCTTTACCTTTCTTAGCGTGCGTGTGCATGTGCATGTGCATGTGCATGTGCATGTGCATGTGCATGTGCATGTGCATGTGCATGTGCACGTGCACGTGCACGTGCATGTGCATGTGCATGTGCATGTGCATGTGCATGTGCACGTGCACGTGCATGTGCGTATTAATGTGTGTGTGTGTGTGTGTGTGTGTGTGTGTGTGTGTGTGTGTGTGTGCATGTTAATGTGCATGTGCATGTGTGCATGTGCATGTGCATGTGTGCATGTTAATGTGCATGTGCATGTGCATGTTCATGGTCAATTGTCAGGTCATCAGGTCAGTGATTCTGTCCATCTGCACCATCGACCTGAACACACGATAATCCTGTGTGTGTGTGTGTGTGTGTGTGTGTGTGTGTGTGTGTGTGTGTGTGTGTGTGTGTGTGTGTGTGTGTGTGTGTGTGTGTGTGTGTGTGTGTGTGTGTGTGTGTGTGTGTGTGTGTGTGTGTGTGTTAGCGATCAGACATGTCAGCAATGCCTTGGCACCATACATCTATGTTGCACAAACACACACACGCACGCACACACACACACACACACACACACACACACACACACACACACACACACACACACACACACACACACACACACACACACACACAGTTAATCTCAGTGTAACATACAGGTTGCTAATAGGCTCAGTGTCACCAACCACGTCGACCACCTGAAGCCCCGCCCACTGGCCCACACTCCTGGCCTATCAAAGCACAGGGTTTCAGAAAGTCAAGGAGAGGAGAGGAGAGGAGAGGAGAGGAGAGGAGAGGAGAGGTTTATACAGTCAGTCATACAGGTGTGGACATGCCTGCATACCTAAGAGGTGCTTCTACTCGTGTGTGTGTGTGTGTGTGTGTGCCCAGCTGGCACGCGACGTCCGTTGACGTTGATTTTTGGTTGGATTTAGGTTGTGACGTCAGCTAACCAAAATCCAACGTTGGACCAACGTCAACTTCCAACGTTGTATCAACGTATTAATTTGACGTCAATTGACGTTGATATTTGGTTGGTTTTAGGTTGTGTTGGTAACTGACCAATAACCAACGTCTATTCAACGTAATATCCCAACGTCATGTTGACGTCGAATACTGACATGCTGTTGTCGGATTCTTGACCAAACCTCAATGTCTGCCCAACGTTATTATGACAACGTCCACACAACGTTGCAGTCTAACATCATCAGACGTTGATATTTGGTTGGTTTTAGGTTGTGTTGGTAACTGACCAATAACCAACGTCTATTCAACGTAATATCCCAATGTCATGTTGACGTCGAATACTGACATGCTGTTGTCGGATTCTTGACCAAACCTCAGTGTCTGCCCAACGTTATTATGACAACGTCCACACAACGTTGCAGTCTAACATCATTAGACGTTGATATTTGGTTGGTTTTAGGTTGTGTTGGTAACTGACCAATAACCAACGTCTATTCAACGTAATATCCCAATGTCATGTTGACGTCGAATACTGACATGCTGTTGTCGGATTCTTGACCAAACCTCAATGTCTGCCCAACGTTTTTATGACAACGTCCACACAACGTTGCAGTCTAACATCATTAGACGTTGATATTTGGTTGGTTTTAGGTTGTGTTGGTAACTGACCAATAACCAACGTCTTTTCAACGTAATATCACAACGTCATGTTGACGTCGAATACTGACATGCTGTTGTCGGATTCTTGACCAAACCTCAATGTCTGCCCAACGTTATTATGACAAACGTCCACACAACGTTGCAGTCTAACATCATCAGACGTTGATATTTGGTTGGTTTTAGGTTGTGTTGGTAACTGACCAATAACCAACGTCTATTCAACGTAATATCCCAACGTCATGTTGACGTCGAATACTGACATGCTGTTGTCGGATTCTTGACCAAACCTCAATGTCTGCCCAACGTTATTATGACAAACGTCCACACAACGTTGCAGTCTAACATCATCAGACGTTGATATTTGGTTGGTTTTAGGTTGTGTTGGTAACTGACCAATAACCAACGTCTGTTCAACGTATTATCCCAACGTCATGTTGACGTCGAATACTGACATGCTGTTGTCGGATTCTTGACCAAACCTAAATGTCTGCCCAACGTTATTATGAGAACGTCCACACAACGTTGCAGTCTAACATCATCAGACGTTGATATTTGGTTGGTTTTAGGTTGTGTTGGTAACTAACCAATAACCAACGTCTGTCCAACGTATTATCTCAACGTCAGTTTGACGTTGAATACTGACATGCTGTTGTCGGATATTTGACCAAACCTCAATGTCTGCCCAATGTTATTATGATAACATCCACACAACGTTGCAGTCTAACATCATCAGACGTAGATATTTGGTTGGTTTTAGGTTGTGTTGGTAACTAACCATTAACTAACGTTTGTTCAACGTATTATCCCAACGTCAGGTTGACGTCGAATACTGACATGCTTTTGTCAGATTTTTGACCAAACCTCAGTGTCTGCCCAACGTTATTATGACAACGTCCACACAACGTTGCAGTCTAACATCATTAGACGTTGATATTTGGTTGGTTTTAGGTTGTGTTGGTAACTGACCAATAATCAACGTCTATTCAACGTATTATGCCAACGTCGTGTTGATGTAGAATACTGACATGCTATTGTCGGGTATTGTGACCAAAACCCAATGTCTGCTAAACTTCATAATGAAAAGATCTCCTCAACATTCAAACCTCATTAGATGTAGATATTTTGCTGGGTTAATGTGGCTGTTACTTAAACAAAATCCAACATAGTCTGGCTGTAGAATATGGACAATAAGTACTGAAGGTTCTGACATAGAGTAATGATCTAGCATCTGTTTAACCTGCAATAGTCCAACCAGAGCAATTGGTAGCTGTTTCATCTGTGGTTCAACTATATTCTTCCAGATGAGCTACAGGGCCACCCCATGGCCCAGAAAGGTGTTTGTGCAGTTCTATAACCCTCAGCCTTTTCCAGATAACTGAATTTGACTTTCAGACAAATACCATCAAGTTGCTCCTGGGGCACATGCCAGCATCCCACCTATAGTGAACCTGTGGCTGTATATGAGACTGATTAGCTACAGGTTTCTTTGCCAGTGTGGATTTAGAGCCAAGGCAACATGGTTAAGGCCAGTTATACCTTTTCCCTTCCGCTTTAGCAGATGTTAGTTGTCGGTGATCAGCCAGCTGCATCTTAAAGGAATGCGACCGACAGTGATGTAGGTAGACAGCCATGTCAACTCTTTATCGTCAATAATTTGCCCTTAGTTTGCTTCAGGAGACCTTCCTTAGTTCCAGAGGGCAAATTCAGTTTCAGCTTATGGCTGCTCAAATGTTTTATGTTGAGCGCTTGGGGTGGGTGGACTGTAGGGTCCACCCCTACAGTGTCTTGCTCAGGACACTTCGCCCCGTCCAGGGCCTTTGAGGCAAACCGGGGACCTTCTGATTATCTAACCAGTAACCTATGCTGCCCTAAATAATAAACCCATATGAAAAGAAATGCATCAATACATTACAATGCATAGACACCGGCCTACCTCAAAACCAGGGTCTTCCTTAGTTGTGACATATGGAGCAAGAGTGTGTGACTGTGACACCGTTTATCATCCACACCACTATGTATGTACTACTGGGTGGACGGAAGGGCGGACAGATGGACAGACAGACAGACAGACAGACAGACAGACAGACAGACAGACACTTTTTTTGTTACCCTTTCAGCCTAAATGCATGACTGTACCTCATGCTGTTTACATTTCTGACTAAAGTAATCAATCAATCACAAAAAGTAAAATAATTGTTTGCCCTGATATGTAGTGGAGTAAAATAATAAAGTATCAAAAGATAGAAACACACAAGTGAATTTAAAAAATACAATGCTAAGTACAGTACTTGAGTAAATGTACTGATTTTCACCATTGTTCATGTTTCATAGCTGTTGCAGTTCTTTATTTTTGCATTATATTAATTGCTAATCAAATAAATGATTGAGGGAAATATTTCACTTTTTGCATTAGGCCTACAGCATAATGCCATATGACACATACAATGTAAACTGACATTTAACATAATAACATTGGGCAGACATTGAGGTTTGGTCAAATATCCGACAACAGCATGTCAGTATTTGACGTCAACCTGACGTTGGGATAATACGTTGAACAGACGTTGGTTATTGATTAGTTACCAACACAACCTAAAACCAACCAAATATCTACGTCTAATGATGTTAGACTGCAACGTTGTATGGATGTTGTCATAATAATACATTTCAAACTGGATTGTCAAATGTCTCCTCAAATCACTGAGCAGTATAGCAACGTTCTGCTCTTTCATTGGACGAATCATTGGACTTGTGGGTGGGACCACAGTTGTATAACACCAGACTGGGCGGGGCAACAGTAACTGCTGCAGGAGCCTGCAGTTTGAATTTGGAGGGAGAGAAGACAGGAAGAGATACTTGTTTGTGCATGGAGATGTTTTTTTGACCATCCCAGGACTTCTAGAATCACAATCTTTTGCACAGGTGAGTTCATAATTAATTTCCTTCTAACTTGAAATGAAATATTTGACTGTTTGTTTTTAAAATAAAGTTCTACATTCTGTTTATGACCGAGTGAGGTGATTTCTTCATATTGCAAATCAGTCATGCTTTGTTGTTTTCTTTTTCTTTTCCTTTTCTTTGCATGTTTTTGAAACTGGCAGCATTGTTTGAGTAAATCCTTTGCCCAAAATGGTTACAGTACCTGCCTTTTGTGGCAAAACAGTGGGAACTAGAAAGAGGCTATACTGCATTAACTAGATGGACTGATCCCCATTGCTTTGTGTTGGTGGCTTGGTGCTGCTGAGTTAAACATTTGAATTGCAGCTTTTAAAGCTAATGTCTTATTTTAGGTGAAGTTCTGTTGTTCATGCATGATTCATGTTTTCAGTTGGGAATGTGTGTTATTGAAGGGTAAAAGCTCACATGCCTCACAGCCTGATTTTTGTGTGAGACAGTGCTGTGTAACTAAAAATCAGGCATAAGGGTTGGTTGCATTTGAATAGCCTTGTGTAGCCTTTATCATAGTTTTGATTATATTAGCTTGTAAGACATTATTTTCAGTCTAATATTGGCCAAGCCTAACAGTAAAGCCCACCTAAAAAAAATAAACATAATAGAGGAATGTAAACACTATGTTGAAGATTGATTGGTAAGTAACCAATCCCCAACGTCTGTTCAATGTATCATGCTGACGTCATATTGACATAGAATACTGACATGCTGTTGTCAGGTATTGTAACCAAAAACCAACGTCTGCTTAACGTCATTATGCTGACGTTCACACAATGTCAAATTCTAACATCATTAAGCGTTGTTTTTTTTGTTGGATTTAAGTTGTGTTGGTAAGTAACCAATACCCAACGTCTGTTCAACATATCATGCTAACGTCATATTAACATAGAATACTGACATGCTGTTGTCGGGTATTGTAACCAAAACCCAACATCTGCTTAACGTCGTTATGCTAACGTCCACACAATGTTAAGTTCTAACATCATTAAATGTTGATTTTTGTTGGTTTTAAGTTGTGTTGGTAAGTAACCAATGCCCAACATCTGTTCAACGTATCATGCTAACGTCAAATTGACAAAGAATACCGACATTCTGTTGTCGGGTATTGAGACCAAAGCCCAATGTCTTCTTAACGTTATGACGTTAACGTCTACACAACGTTAAATTCTAACGCCATTAGACGTTGATATTTTGTTGGTTTTAATTTGTGCTGTTAAGCAACTATAATACAACGTTTTCTCAAAGTTTTTTTCATTTGAGGAATGTAAACACTATATTGAAGATCTATTGGTAAGCCATCTTAAGTTGAAATATTGAAGTAAGTCCTGTACAGTTGAATGGCCCAAACAGAGTGAAGAACAGTTAGTATTTTGCCATAACCGATACTTGATATACAGTAGCTGATAATGAAGTAGGTGTACTGTAGGTTTGATAGCTGTCGTTTTCGACGCTGTTCCAGCCCATATTGAATTTAAATGTCCACAGATGTTTCGGAAGGCAGAGGTAGCCTATCTAATCTGTTTTTTTGTGTGTGTGTGTGTGTGTGTGTGTGTGTGTGTGTGTGTGTGTGTGTGTGTGTGTGTGTGTGTGTGCGTGTGCGTGTGCGTGTGCTACTTCAGCTTCCAAACACCTGTGATCAAGACTTGGTGAGCCTCCACCAAGTCCGAAGTAAGTATAATATCAGGGCGTTAATTTGAGGGGTAATATGCTTTAAATTGGTTGTAATTTAAAAATATATATTGAATTAGATGATTCAGGTTTCCCACGGTAGTGACTTTCCTGGAACATTTTGAATTGAGTTATAAATTCCCACAGGGCTTTGGGCACCCTGATGATAGTTTTTTGACACAGTTAAACATAACAGGCACAGATAAACTAGTAAACATTAGTCTACAGTCAGCAGTGTAATGTAAAAGCAGTCTTATAGCGTTAATATTGAAAGGGTAGGGATGTGAAGTTTCACTCAACCAACGATTCGATATAATTCACCATACTGGGTTCACAATACAATTTCTTCTTGGGTTTTCTCTGAAGTAGTTGTGCCACGGCATGAGGCCATTGTGAGAAGTCTCTATCTTGCGTCAAGTATATTTTTCATTCATAATGTGTTGTGTATTTCTTATTTTCATGCTAGATGTGGTACATCAAGAGGTGGAAGGTCCTCTCAAGTAGAATACATCGGGTAAGTACCTCCACACTGAACTTCACTATTATTTGACAATAAAGCAACATAATTTTGATTTAAAACAAGTTTGATTTTTCACCGCTATTAAAGGCATCAGGTTAACGGCTATAAAAATGAGGCATCATATACAGTATATGAATAGTTTTGATGCGATAGCATCAATATATTCTAAAGAAGTATTTGTATAATTTATTCGTCATGTCCCTGGTGTTTAAAGACCTTAAGAGGTGTAACGATAGAATAATATCTTAGCTGTCCACTTAATATGGCATTTTCCTTCCTGTGACTTTTACCATACTCTCAGGTTGTCATGGTTGGAGACACAGGAGGTAATTCATTGGATGATGCACCCAGAAGAATGATGCCGTTCCTCATGTCACATGAATTGACACTCCAGTACAACCTTTGTTGACATCATGGCAAGAATAAGTCCCCGGGGCCTGTGTCTTTTTGACGTTGCATATGGTAAGTTAAACATTTTAATTGCCCGATGTAACTTGACCTTTCCGTTATCTTTCAAATTCAAAAAGGAGTGCTACAAAATGTTGATTATTTTTATATACGTTGGCAGTTATGCCTAAGTTCAAGAGTTTGGAATCACTGTGAAAATTAAGTAAGTACAGCCAAGACACTGATGATAATGATAAATGTAATAATAATAATAATAATAATAATAATAATAATAATAATAATAATAATAAGGGTAATAATAATAATAATAATAATAATAATAATAATAATAATAATAATAATAATGGTAATAGTAATAATAATAAGGGTAATAATAATAACTTATATTCTTCAACATTTCTGTTCATTAAATAATCCACCAAGTGCAGCAATATCTTTAAAGACCTTAGGCATTCTAGATGTCATATTCTCTAGATATCCAGGTCAAATTTCACCCCATATTTTCAGTAGAATTTGCCGTACTTTGAGACTGGTTTGTATAAAACTTCTCATGAACCTTACGGTATAGCTGTTCCCAACATAGGATTTAGATCAAGCAATTGTGATGGCCCTTCCATCAGAGACAGTACTCATATCTGCAAACTCAGTTAATTTCAAAATCATAATTTCTCACTGATTCCAAACTTTTGAACAGATATCTGTCAGTCAATAAAGATGTTTCATAATGTAAAAATCAAGTTAGAGTTATTAAAATAGCTTATTCCTGTCATTTATCTTTAGGGGAACTAAAGAAGAATGCAACCCTCAACAAATTAAACAGAATGATGCAGAGAAGACTCTCCAAGTGATTTACGGGAGCTCAGTGTTATTTCTCTCTCTTTTTAACGTTTTTGCCCTTGGTGCATATGTTATAGACATGCCTCAAAGAATGCACTTCATTGTTTTTATTGATTTGTACTGTTTAGTTATTTTAAAGTTTCACAAATGGAATCATTTTCCTACAAAGGCACTTTGGGCTCTGAACCTATTCACCAAACCTGTAACTGTTTGGACAACAATATGACTTGTAATTTCTGTTTGTTTATACTACCTATTCAAATGTGCCAATTACAAGTTTAAAAAATATATAATAATGTTGTTTTATTAAACTTTGTCAAATAATATTGTCTGATATTGTATTTTCACCTTGGTAAAACTTGACACTGAAACAAGATGTAATTTGTTGTTGTTTGTCTGACGTCGTGATGATGAGATATCGACGTCAAAATGACGTCTGGAAGATGTCCTGTTCCCACTGCCCACTCAGGGGGCACAGGAGACGTTATTTTAACGTTGATATCTTGTTGTGACAAGATATCTACGTGACAAGGTAACTCTGGAGGTTGACGTCCTGCTAATGTTGGATTGACATTTTATTCTCAACTAAAATACAACGTGATTACAACGTTAGAAATATGTCATATTTTGATTGTACTCTAACGTTGAGCCAATGTTGTACTATGACGTCAACCCGATATAAATTTTCAGCTAAAATACAACTTGTCAGTTTATGACGTCAGACAAACGTTAGGTTATGACGTCAGACAAACTTTCATTTACAACTAAAATACAACTTGTATCCAACGTTGGGAGTCTAACCTTTAATCAACGTCTACATAACATCAGAGATTGACGTTAAATCAACGTTAGTTTAAGATGTCAAACCAACGTCAGTTTATGACGTCAGACAAACGTTAGGTTATGACGTCAGACAAACTTTCATTTGCAACTAAAATACAACTTGTATCCAACGTTGGGAGTCTAACCTTTAATCAACGTCTACATAACATCAGAGATTGACGTTAAATCAACGTTAGTTTAAGATGTCAAACCAACGTCAGTTTATGACGTCAGACAAACGTTAGGTTATGACGTCAGACAAACTTTCATTTACAACTAAAATACAACTTGTATCCAACGTTGGGAGTCTAACCTTTAATCAACGTCTACATAACATCAGAGATTGACGTTAAACCAACGTCAGGTTATGACGTCAGACAAACTTTCATT
>NC_139961.1:1386719-1389219 GCF_963454915.1 Gymnoscopelus microlampas | reverse complement strand
AGCAGACCAAGTAAACAAATAAAAGTATAATTTACTTGAGCACCTGCCCCTCAAAATGTCTGTGCACGCCACTGACTGCTGGGTGTCAGGGTTGAGGACAGAGTACGGCAACTTACTATGGGCCTGGTCTACAAGATACACACCAACGTTAAGGTACCCATGTACCTGCCAAAGTACTTCAAAAACATAAAAGAAGTCCACAATCACAACACCAGAGGTAGCTCCGCTGATCATGTCCAACCCAGATTTGGCACAAAACAAGGGGTTGAATTTGTTCTCCTGCTATATGCAGTAAATGTTTGGGTGAACTACTCCTTTAAGGTTGGAAACTGGCACACTCCCTCAGTAACAACACAGGGTGAGAGTTATTATCCATCTCCTGTCAACACTGAACATCTCAAAGTATTGTAACCCTCGCCTGGCTGGTGCGTTCCTGATGTGGGTGTGTCAGAAATAATATTACACTGACAATCTGTACGTTTGATTAACCTCTTGAACCCCTGCATGCATATTCTGCCAAACATAGCAGATCTTCAAGGTTTACTTTTTTTTTTTTTGTTAACGTTTACATTGGATGCCTCACTGTACTGTCTACATCCCACCGCTTTTTCATGTCATTAGAATTACCAGTTAAATATATATATATTACAAAGTCTTATAACATAGCAGATATACAAGCTCACAATGTTTGTGGTGCGTTGTGAAAAGGTTTCTGTCTGTAACGACGACGTGCCCAAAACCGTGCTTAACTCTTAAGTTCGGCTGTTTTTGGTGAAGAGATTTGGTGTTGACAGACAAAACAAGCGGACCCTGTAACAGTAAAGACTATAGACCACCGAAGTCCTGACGTCACTCGTTCATCCCCAGGTTCGTAAAGTCATGTCTCTATGGAGAATAACATTGGGTCATCATAGAATCGTCTCATATAAGAATCGTGGTCCAAAAATAAACAAAATGTCTCGGCGATATTGTCAGGGAGGAGGTTCTGTATCGTTTATGATAGTCAGTCCCTTATATTTGATACAGTCTGTTTCTGGCGAAAATGTAACTAATTCGGCGGAAGTAACATTATCGTTTTCTCACCGTCAGTTGATGCTTCATATCCAAGAGTCAAACCGCCGGGGTCATTTGTTTATTTTTGGAACACAGTTCTTATTTGACGCGATATTAAATACGTCTATGGGATTCAGAATGGGGGTGGAAAACTGCGAACCAGGTAGACAAACAAAGGATGCGTAAATTACGTCAGACTTCGGTGGTCTATAGAGGGTTCATAATGTTCCACTATAAGACTATAAAGCATACATGGGCAACTGGCGGCCCGAGGGCCACATGCGGCCCCCACCTTCACTTAATGCGGCCCGCAGGTTAATATGAGAATAGTGATATATTATTGATTTCAGCTGTTATGATTCCTAACTATGACCCGCTTTAATCACTTCAGTCTATATTAGTAGCTTAATGACTAGTATTAACATTCTTTTGTCTTTTTTTTATGTCCAATGTGTTTGTATTGAAGTTCATAAAGTTAACAAAAGTATAACTAAATGCATTTGAAATTAAATACAAATGTTACTTTTCAGGATTCCAATTCAAAAATATAAAAAATAGCAGAACGTGTCGCTGTGCGACACGTTTTGAGCTTGTAGATCTGCTATTTTTGCTACTTTTGTGTGACATAGAAGTAGTGAAGTACGGCATTAATGAAAAAAGTTAAAACACAGAGATAAGAGGTGTCTGCCCGACAGTATATGTAATGTGTTCCTCTGGAGTGAGTGTGTAAACATAGTGTCCCTCTACATCATCAAAGTTGCATCACCCCTGCTATAGAGGGTTCATAATAAGTTGTTAATAACTGAACACAGGTTACATGCCTCTGCTTGCTGTCTATGTGTACAATAACAGTGTGTAGGAAAAGCCAGTGTCGTTATGGGGGAGGTGTGTGTGTGTGTGTGTGTGTGTGTGTGTGTGTGTGTGTGTGTGTGTGTGTGTGTGTGTGTGTGTGTGTGTGTGCGTGCGTGCGTGCGTGCGTGCGTGCGTGCGTGCGTGCGTGCGTGCGTGCGTGCGTGCGTGCGTGCGTGTGTGTCTTCAGGGGGAACATTCAGCACAAAAGAACCCAGAGATCGGCTGTTTTCTGTGAAGACATTTTGTGTATTTTTTGAGGGGGATGAAAAGGAAGGGGGGGCCTAGTATAGACCCCTGGGGGACTCCAGTCAGTGAAGTATGCAGACTTCATGACCAAACAGTGACGTCGACCCCCCCAAAATGATCATATTTGAACTGGGGACTCCCTAAAATAATCATATTTGAACTGGGGACCCCCCAAAATAATCATATTTGAACTAGGGACCCCCCCCCCCCCACCCTGACAAGCACTTGGATTTGTAGGAATTGAGGCATTCCATTTTCTCTGACTCGGTTCCACAGATAAATGTATTGAAAATGGCAGATCTGCAACGCCTTGTGAGGATGTAGATCTGCTATTTTCAAAATGTTTGCC
>NC_139961.1:1369219-1381719 GCF_963454915.1 Gymnoscopelus microlampas | reverse complement strand
AGACCGCTTGGAACCCTCTCAAGGACCCCTGGGGGTCCCCGGACCCCACTTTGAGAGCCACGTGCACAAAGAGCCTGTAGTGAGAGGTGTGATTGCTGCAGAGAAGTTGTGATGCTGCAGTTTGTGTGAAACATGTTGGTTTGAAACGGTCTGTTTATCAGCATTCTGTTAGAGGAGGAGACTCTGTGCTCTGTTACTCTCTCACTGAGAGGAGAGGAGAGTCTCTGTGGTCTATTACACTCCCACTGAGGAGGAGAGGAGGAGAAGAGGAGAGGTGAGGAGAGGTGAAGGGATGGGAGAGGAGAGGAGAAAAGGAGAGGAGAGGAGGTACAGTAGAGCAGACTGCAGTGACTTTAAACTCATTTATCTGCAGTGGAAACACCTCTGAGTAACACACACGCACACACGCACACGCACACACACACACGCCATACTGCTGAGCTGGCAGGGGGCCAACAGAATTCTCCTTCATGCACGTCAAGCTCAGGTGATCAAGGGTATACACACACACACGTACGCACGCACATACACACACACACACACACACACACACACACACACACACACACACACACACGCACCCACGCACCCACACACACACACACACACACACACACACACACACACACACACACACACACACACACACACACACACTGCATTATCACCAGTATAGCTTTGTCGTCACACACAAACATAAAACATAAACATGTACTGCATTTTGAACACGCGCACACACACACACACACACACACACACACACACACACACACACACACACACACACACACACACACACACACACACACACACACACACACTGCATTATGTCTGCATCTAAAAGCAGTCACTGGCCACTTTTCACAGAAAACAGTGTAATAATGGCGATGGTTATGGGGCGACCATAGCTGAGTGGTTAGTGAGCCCGCCTAGGGAGCCAGAGGCCCTGGTTGCCCAGGTATGATTCCAGGCCACGCCAGCATATGTGTCGATGAAATGAAATGTGTCCCTGAGCAAGACTCTTAACCCCTAATTGCTCACAGGTTCTCATTGGAAACAAGACCGCAAGGACTTTCATGAACGACCTGTTAAAAGGAATTATAAGCCGAGCGAGAGGAGAGTCATTAATGTCCTGTTCCCTTTTCTCACACAGAGCCAAACAGAGCCGTCCCTCTGCATCACTGGTTTTCAAAGTGGGGTCCGGGGACCCCCAGGGGTCCTTGAGGTGGTACCAGGGGGTCCCCAGCACATTGAGTTGATATAACATCAACAAACCTTATATATAGTGCAACGGCTATTTGACAATAGGCGATAGAAGCTCACGACGAGCTTGTAGATCAGCTATTTTCAAAACAATGTACAACTCTGTGTGAGATGTCACACAGAAACTATATGACAAGTAAGCTATGACACAGAACACAAAGGTTTGCTTATCTATCCTACCAGTCCAGGACCTCTAGTACTGCTGGTTTTATGTCCTACCAGGACCTCTAGTACTGCTGGTTTTATGTCCTACCAGGACCTCTAGTACTGCTGGTTTTATGTCCTACCAGGACCTCTAGTACTGCTGGTTTTATGTCCTACCAGGACCTCTAGTACTGCTGGTTTTATGTCCTACCAGGACCTCTAGTACTGCTGGTTTTATGTCCTACCAGGACCTCTAATACTGCTGGTTTTATGTCCTACCAGGACCTCTAGTACTGCTGGTTTTATCTCCTACCAGGACCTCTACTACTGCTGATAGCGACGCATTGTGAGCTTGTAGATCTGCTATTTTCAAAAGGCCGAAACGTATAGGGCTGAAGTGGTTAATGTATGTTTTGTAATAACTTTCAAAATCTATAAACTAACTAAAGTTTTCAAATACTTGTAGTGGAGTAAAAGTACAATATTTGCCTCTGAGTTGAAGTGGAGTAGAAGTAAAAGTATTGAAAATTGGAAGTACTCCAGTAAAGTAAAAAAATACCTCAAAATTGTACTTTAAGTACAGTAGCCTACTTGAGTAAATGTACCTAGTTACTTCACACCACTGCCTACATGTATATCCCCCTCATTGTTATGTTCAGCAGAGCAGTGCTATAATCCATCGTGCCAATAATAGAAAGTAGGACGTTACGTTGCCATATCATATGTGTGCTAAGAATGTGGGCCATTCAGCTCTGTGTAGATTATAGGATGAGAAGTGGAGCAGGACCCGGTGGTTCTCTATTAGCAGATCATCTGTGTGTGTGTGTGTGTGTGTGTGTGTGTGTGTGTGTGTGTGTGTGTGTGTGTGTGTGTGTGTGTGTGTGTGTGTGTGGATATCAGTATACTGTCGGGCAGAAACCTTGTATCTCCATGCAGTGTTTAATATGTTTTTGTGTAAATGTATTTCCTACTTCAGCGAGACATGAGTGTCGCTCAGAAGCAGTGAACATAGCAGCTCTATGGCTCTGCTATTCACATCGCCATGCATTGTGAGCAATAAATAATGATACGTTTAAAAACAACGTCCATTTGGTTCCATGTGTACACTCTTAAGAGTTGCAGACCTGTAAGAGTCCATTTGGACCACTTCAGCCCAATAGCCATACTTCATTGTGACAAATATAGCCGATGGCGATCGTTGTGAACTTGTAGATCGGCTATTTTTAGCGGCGCTATCCGCTCCATACCTTTAGGTATAGAGCGGATCCTGCTCTATACCTGACTTTGTCCGTGTTCACCGTCAACGTTCTGATTGGTCAGACCCGTCAACGTTCTGATTGGTCAGACCCGTCAACGTTCTGATTGGTCAGACCCGTCAACGTTCTGATTGGTCAGACCCGTCAACGTTCTGATTGGTCAGACCCGTCAACGTTCTGATTGGTCAGACCCGTCAACAAAGTGATTGGTCAAGCTTCACGTGACACATGGCTATAAACACATTATAAACACATATCGATGACATAATGTATCAAAGGCGCCGCTATATACCTTCACACAGGGTGTGATTTTTTAAGTTAGGTTTGTGAAATGTATTTGCAATGACTCGCCCAAAGTATGGACACCAGGATGAAAGCTATTGAAACAACAGCAGCACTGTTGTAGTTCAATACAGCCTAAGCTAGCAGGTGAGGCTAGGAGCTAAGCTAGCAGGTGATGCTATGGGTGAAGCTAGCAGGTGAAGCTATAAGCTAACAGGTGATGCTATGGGTGAAGCTATAAGCTAACAGGTGATGCTATGGGTGAAGCTATAAGCTAACAGGTGATGCTATGGGTGAAGCTAGCAGGTGAAGCTATGAGCTAACAGGTGAGGCTAGGAGCTAAGCCAGCAGGTGATGCTATGGGTGAAGCTAGCAGGTGAAGCTATGAGCTAACAGGTGAGGTAACAACTGTTAACAGGTAAAGCTGCTGCTGCTCCAGTGACACAAATTAGCTGCTTGGCCTCTTAATGGAAGTAGCACTGTAGCTAATCCCTGAACGCACACACACACACACACACACACACACACACACACACACACACACACACACACACACACACACACACACACACACACACACACACACACACACACACACACTGGGACACGCACACACAATGAGAGATAAATGGAGATGGGGAGTTAATTAGAAGCAAACAGTGAGAGACAGACTGCCAGGAAAACTCTGTGTGTGTGTGTGTGTGTGTGTGTGTGTGTGTGTGTGTGTGTGTGTGTGTGTGTGTGTGTGTGTGTGTGTGTGTCACTCTTTCAGCCCCCCAACTGTAGCTGTGATACATAATTCATATGCCATGATGCAATCAATCCCTTTATGTATCGTGTGTGTGTGTGTGTGTGTGTGTGTGTGTGTGTGTGTGTGTGTGTGTGTGTGTGTGTGTGTGTGTGTGTGTGTGTGTGTGTCTGTTGTAATGATGAGGAATAACAAAGACTGTGATGCATGTCAGAGGTAAAGGAAATATGTACCATACACTAGAACAGTGGTTCTCAAAGTGGGGTCCGGGGACCCCCAGGGGTCCTTGAGGGGGTTCCAGGGGGTCCCCAGCTGAATGATAGATAGTTAGGAACCAAATGGACCCTTACAGGTCTGTAGCTCTAGGAGAAATGGACCCATTTAAAGTACTGAACATTTAAAATACTCCAGTAAAGTAAAAAACACCTCAAAAGTGTAGTTATAAGTACAGTGCTGGAGTAAATGTACTTAGTTACTTCACACCACTGTCTAAAGACAACAGCCCTCATGTATCAACCTATCAGTGACCAGCACAGATCTGAGCTCAGGAATCATCTCAGGACAGCACTCAGGATGATTTATGAAACGCTCGTGTTCTGCCAAACACAGCGTAAGAACGGTCGTGGGTTGATAAATGTGACGGCTGCAAAAGAAACGTCCATCATTTAAATATCACACCCTCCCCTTAAATATTCATGGTTTCAGAGGCCTCGCCCGTTGAGTTTATGACATGAAGAAGTTGGAATAGGGCCAAGAACAGCTACGTCTCTGACATGGCAAGTTGCTCCACCAATCACCTGCCTGTGTCCTCACACAGACCTGTTTGTAGTGCTGGATAAAGTACTCAACCTCAGTACTTGAGTCAAGGTATAGATACTCCTGGTCATGGGTGTCGATTTTATGTTTTGTGTCCGTGGGTGGCTACCCTAACAGACTGATAAATGTGTTCAAATAAAATTGCGTTGACATCACTGTATGGACACTGTTTGCTCTGTGCAAATTTGATAAACTAGAAGTTCGGGCCTCTATGCCAGTGGTTCTCAAACTTTGTCATGTCAAGGACCCCCAAATTGACACTTATTAGCCCGCAGACCCCCATTTGAAAAGATATGCCAGGGACCCCCATAAGAGAAGATTTTTACGGCTCTATAGCAGTGATTCTCAACCATTTTAATTTCAAGGACCCCCAGTTTGACATGCATTAGAGGCTACGGACCCCCATTTAATGGCATTTCTATCTCTGGGACCCCAATTAATATTGTAAAATCAATGTTAATCTAAATGGAACCAAATGGACCCTAACGGGTCCATTTGGTTCCATTTGTACACTCTCAGAGTTACAGACCCATAAGGGTCCATTTGGTTCCTGTCCTTCATTTAGCTGGGGACCCCCTGGAACCCCCTCAAGTACCCCTGGGGGTCCCCGGACCCCACTTTGAGAACCAACGCTCTATGCGGCCCTCACACCTACGTCACACCGCCGACCCGAGTGATATGCCTATACATGGACGTATCTGTGTCTGTCAGTCCTGGTCCCTTTTATGCCCATATATGGAGATCCCTGATGTCATCAGTATATGGCCCGTATATGGGCATGCCCCCTGTTGTGCCCTAGTAGGGCCAATCAGAGCCTTCTATTAGAGTGTTGCGCCAATGAGGGGTCAGAAACAGCGTCGGTCACGTGGTTCATGTAGCTGGAAATAGTGACAAGGAGCCGTTGACTTCAATGCATTCCATGAACTTCCGGTTTAGGGATTTGTCACTATTCGCCAATGTATGTGTATGTAGAAGACCTGGCCCGAAGAAGTGAACGGAGTTGGCGTAACTCTCTAATAGATGGCACTGGGGCCAATGTGTCATAAATCACACAGATTCAGCACAGAGCAAATGATGTACAGGGCTGTCCAACCTTTTTCTAAAGTGGGACGTATTTGGCAATATGAAAAGGCCTTCTCCTGTCATACTGTATGGTACGTTTGGACCATAACAAAGTCACGTAAAAATGCTTAAAATTACAACTATGTTGTTTAACAGTGCAATATCAATTGTCATTTGTTGGCAGTGTGTGGTATCTTAAAACCACAGACTTACAGGTTTTAATCAATGCACTATACTAATTGCCAACAACGCCATATTGTAAAGTTCCAGAGATGTGAATGAATGGTGAAGAATGGATGAGACATCACTCCGTAGTGAGGTTCGTTGCTTCGGATTTATTTCATGGAACAGACAGAGTACAAACAGCTTTCCTGGGGAGCCTCAGCTCCCCTAAGCGCGGCCCTCCGGCCTCTGACACACTAAAGTTAGTTACATTTTAGTCCATCTTTTATAGTAGTGAGATCTAAAGAATAAGAGGAGGTACGTGTTGGGTGTGACAGCCCTCAAAGGTGAACCCCCACTTCCCCTGGCCCTCCACATTTGCAACTGTAAAGAGGCAGGAAAAGAACGGTGTCAGCCCTGATCCCAAATGCATAGCCGCTATGTCTATCAACTAGAACAATAGCCAATGTTAATTGTCACCCCCACCAGGCTCCTCTCTGTCTGCAGCTTACTTGTGAAGTGAAGTCATCTTACATCTATGAAATATACTACAAGTGTAGCCAAATAACCCACAACTGTGAACACAACTAAATCAATTCATCCTAAATGTTCACATGCATGCAGTGCATCGCAATTATATCTACAGTCTGATGAATTGTCTTTTGTTCAAATGACAGTGTATCTAAACCAGGTGTGACAATGTCTACAAAAAAGAGAATTGTGTGCACATCCCACGCCTGCATTCAGGCCAGGTGCTGGACATCAAGGGAAGAATCAAGGATAAGAAGAAGAAAGTGCCCACACTGTTCTGAAGCTCCAAAAAATGTCATTTTTATTTAAGCAACGTTTCGACCTTCTAGGTCTTCATCAGACAAATATATAATATAACGTTGCATAAATAAAAAGTATGTTTTTTGGAGCCTGAGAACAGTGTGCAGACTTTCTTCTTCTTATCCTACAAAAGTGAAAATAAAATATATTATATAACTTTCTTTTACATCTTGAGAATGAGACAAACACGAGGAAGGTTCTGCCCTGGTTCATTTCAAAACGCTCAGAAACTTCAATATATGAATTTTACACGAAAATACTGGTGGTGGGCCATAAATAATACATTTTAGGAAGGTCCGGTCCAGACTTTGGACACGTCTGATATACAACTATCCTGTCGTGACAAAAGCAGTTCTATCTGGCACCGGCTCTATAGAAGCCTCATAAAACCATCTAGATTGTTGATTATCATGAACTGGGCTTACAGTATGTGTCACAACCAGTGGTGGAAAGTAACTAAGTACATTTACTCAAGTACTGTACTTAAGTACAATTTTGAGGCATTTTTACTTTACTTGAGTATTTCCAATTTCCAATACTTTTACTTCTACTCCACTACATCTCAGAGGCAAATATTGTACTTTTACTCCACTACAATTATTTGAAGACTTTAGTTACTAGTTACTTTGTATATTTAGATAATTATTACAAAACATACATTAACCAGCCCTATACAGTATTTAGGCCATTTGAAAATAGCAGATCTACAAGCTCACAATGCGTCGCGATGCGACGCATTGTGAGCTTGTAGATCTGCTATTTTCAAAAGATTTTAATACATTTGAAAACTTGAAATGGGACATTCTGCATCAGGAGTACTTTCTACTTTTGGTACTTCAAGTACATTTTGATACCAATACTTTTGTACTTTTACTCAAGCAAATTTTGAATTCCGGACTTCTACTTGTAACAGAGTATTTCTATATTTAAGTATTGATATTTTTACTTTTACTACTGTATCTGGGCCAAGCCGGGCTAGACTATTAAGACCAGGCCAGGCCAGGCCAGGCTACAGGACTCAGTAGACCATGCTGGGGGAGGCCAGGTAAAAGGCAGGTTTATAAAGAACAGTTATGGCTTTTTCTCTTTCTTTCTTTCATTTCTTCAAATTTAACATTGTTTACCACTGGCAGGAGCTATGGTTATTATGCAACACACACACACACACACACACACACACACACACACACACACACACACACACACACACACACACACACACACACACACACACACACACACACACACACACACACACACACACACACACACACACGCACTGTAGGAACAAGCAGCAACATCTCAGTAAACCACTAATGAGTGTAATGACACACTGCACACATCCTACACACACCACACTGCCAAGAAAGCACTGATAAACCCTGCCTGAGGCTCATCTTGTGTTCTATTTAACTGTATTCTATTCTATTCTATTCTAAATGGCTCTATTCTATTCTATTCTACATAAATAGCTGATTGTAGTGAAAGCCGTAGTCTATACGTTTTGTATCCTACCCCAGATTTGAACCCAGATCTTTTGTGTGCGAGACCAAACATCTACCGCTAAGCCTAGAGGGAATTATTGGGCTTATGAGCTTGTGACAGTACTACCTGTCAACAAAACAGTAAAGGCAAACATGAGGAACAATGTGATCCGCACATATCAGGGATGTACACACCCCGCTGTGAATTACACGTCAGTGTTTGCGTGTGTAAATAAAGTGACTAATGGAGGGTGTGTTTTCTATGTTATTTACACTGATATTTAGGACCAGCTTAGTGGATCGGGCCCATCGTCCTCTGGCTGTGTTATGGTGTCTTCACTGTTTGTTTTGGTAGACGGGGACATTTTTGGGGCGTTTTGAGGACAATGTGTTTCTTCAGGTGAACACCACCACACTACTGCACTACACACTACACTACTGCAGTGGAACATGTATGTGTTGTTTTGTTACGTAAACACAGGGCAAAGTTACCTACTATACCTTATGCCATGTTATGGTAGCCTGGTAAACCCTCCCTCCAGAAATCTCATTTCCATTTAATTTCTGGAGTGAGTCTGGCATGAACGCCCATTCTGCAATATTGGCTGTGTACGCCAAACTGACGAGCCTATCAGCGTCGTCGCACATCGTTCTGTGATTGACAGCGACAGTTGGCCAATCAGGTGGCGAGTTCGAGTGAGCCCGAATGAAGCAGAGTGCAGCCTGAGTGCAGCCGACAAAAGACGAACGGCAGCCATTGTTGTTTTCCCAGTGCCTTCACTTCTTACTTTCGTTTTGAAAACGGTCTCAAACTTCTTTTTTGAGGCACAGAATTTACTATTAACATATCGTTTGGATAGAATTTAGTTGTTTAACTTCATATATGTGGTCAATTAATCATGACAGAGCCTATTTAAAAATATAAATTTAGAGAACCGGCAGGGGCGGGGAGTGTACACGCATGTATCCCAATAAGGCAACCTATTTTGGGCATGGCCGTCTCAAAAGTCCCGTTGCGTCACATAGTCTGGAGGTGGTAAAAATGAACTGCTGATTGGCTGAAGGGGAAAAACGATCATTGGCTGAAGGGGTTGTCAGTCAACGGTATTACTCCCACCCAACTCCAGCCCACAGCCAATATTGCAGAATGGGCGATCAGGCCAGACTCACTCCTGAAATCAAATGGAAATGAGATTTCTGGAGGGAGGGTTTACCAGGCTAATGTTATGGCCCATAACATGTTATTTATGAACCACAGGAACCCTAGCATCCATAGTTTGGAGCAAACATTAGTCTAAAGCAGCTTATCTACCAGCTCTAGATCTGTGGTTTAAGTGGTTCAAATCAGTTCCGGATTGAAGCTTTAATTGGAAAGTTGTACACGCCCACACACACACGCCCACACACACACACACGCACACACGCACACACGCACGCACGCACACACGCACGCACGCACGCGCGCGCGCACGCGCGCGCGCGCGCGCACGCGCGCGCACACACACACACACACACACACACACCACGGTGCCGGTCTACTCTAGCTAGCGGTACCTTTCCAGACTACGTCGCTCTGCAGAAGGGGCGTGGCCTGCGTGGCGCTCTGCGAGGAGGTCCGCCTCCTGCCCCTCCTCCCCCTCCTCCTCCTCAGCCAGGCGAAGGGGGAGAAGCCCCCCGTCGACCTCTCGGGCCGGTACCGGTACTGCGGGGGGGCCTCCGGCTCCGGGGGGCGAGCCTGGGGGGGGCCGTAGGGGTCCGCGGGGTCGTCCGAAAAGTAAGCTGGGCCGGTGTATCCGGCTTGAGGCTCCGGCGGGGGCCGGCCAGAGCTGGTGCGCCTCCGCTGGCCGCCGAGGCCGGAGTAGGCAGGGCCGAGGCCGGAGTAGGAGGGGCCGAGGCCGGAGTAGGCAGGGCCGAGGCCGGAGTAGGAGGGGCCGAGGCCGGAGTAGGCAGGGCCGAGGCCGGAGTAGGAGGGGCCGAGGCCGGAGTAGGCAGGGCCGAGGCCGGAGTAGGCAGGGCCGAGGCCTGAGTAGGCGGAGCCACGGCGGGCGGACGTCGGGGGGCGTGCCAGCGGCGAGAGGGGGGCGGGGCGATGCTTCAACAGCAGCCGCGATTGGCTGGGCCTACGGCCAACCTGGACGGGCCGGGCTCTCCTGATGCCGGTCTGGGTGCTGGGTTGGATGTGTTGGATGCTAGGTTGAATGTCGGGTTGGACGCTAGGTTGGATGTTAGGCTGGATGCTAGGGTGGTGGTTGGGTTGGATGCCAGGTTGGAGGTGGTAACAGTTATGTTGCTGGAGTTTAATCCAGGGGCCGTTACTGGACAAACAAGGCTCTTGTTTCTGGGAGTCTTTGCTAGCGTGCAGCGGCTCTTTGCTAACGAGGGTCCCCCCTTTGGGCCCGCCCCGGGGCCCCCCCTTGTTGTTGGCCAGCAGGTCCCCCGGCTCCATGGACATGTTCTTGGGCTTCCACAGAGCGTCTTGCTGCTGGTAGATCTTGGAGCTGAGGAGGCGGCGCCTCAGGCTGCCGTCCGTCTTGGGATGCAGGGCGGCCATCTTGCGGGGCAGCAGCTCGTCCTCGTCGTCGTCGTTGTTGGCCGCGCCCCTCCAGCAGTGGGCCGCCGCCCCCCCGTGGCCCACGGGCTCCGGGTTCAGACAGTCCACGTAGGCGATCATCGTTGTCCCACGTCTCAGTCCTGCTAGTCGATCGGCGATTGTATTCGTTTATTGATCCGTCAGATCAGAGTCTCGGGTTCTTCCATATTTTGGGAGAAAACATACGAGTAAAAGTCCTTCAAAACTAATGTGTCCTTCAGAGGTTCTTCACTTCTTTCTCATTAGGAGCGACAAGGAGAGCCAAGATCTGTGTTAGAGGATCAGCCCAGGTTAGAAGGTTTGGGGGATACAACCAGGTTGAGATGGTTTGGACATTATGATGCAGAGGAGCTGATGAGGAGGTGCTTTGGTGAGAGAAGGATACTGAAGATGGAACTGCCAGGAAAGAGGAGAAGAGGAAGGCCAAAGAGGAGGTTTATGGATGCAGAGACCGAGGAGGAGTCACGGAGGAAGACCCAGAGAACAGAAGCAGATGGAAACCGATGAGACCCCTGATGGGAATTAGCCAAAAGAAGAAGAAGAAGAAGAAGAACCTTCCACGGCACTTCACAATAAAAGCACAAACGTCCTATGGGTCCATCAAAAAATAAAAGCATGAAATGTCCTCAGTCCTTCATACAGTAATAAGCAGGTAAAGTCCTTTGAAACAAAAGTGCCAGGCTTCTGTGGTACACCTCGCCCAAAATAAAAGCTTCTGTGGTACACCTCACCAAAATAAAAGCTTCTGTGGTACACCTCACCAAAATAAAAGCACGCATGGGTTCATCCCAATAACAGCATAAAAGATGTCAACAGGCCTTCATAATAAGAACGTAAAACATCTTCAAAGCCTCGCCCTGTGAAAGTTGTAAGTGTTTGTATTAAAGGAACTCAGGCGTGTAGAGTAATCTGATCCAGTCCTTGGCCGGCTGTTTCCAGGCTGATTCAACAGTCAGCAAGACTTTCTGTGACTGATCCACAACTAAAGAAATCCCCTAGAGACAACACGACTCCACAGATGAAGAAAAACATGAAAATCCATCGTGTTTGATTAGTGTGTCTGAGGAACGATCCTCATAACAACACACACACACACACACACCTCTCTCTCTCTCTCTCTCTCTCTCTCTCTCTCTCTCTCTCTCTCTCTCTCTCTCTCTCTCTCTCTCTCTCTCTCTCTCTAATCTCTTAACAGGGATTATCCAGGTCTGCAGATGGCCTTCTATAGGTCAGCTATTTACTCCTACACGTACACGCACGCGCGAGCACACACACACACACACACACACACACACACACTCACACACACACACACACACACACACACACACACACACACACACACACACACACACACACACACACACACACACACACACACACACACACACACACACACACACACACACACACACACACCAACACACACACCAACACACACACACACACACACACACACACACACACACACACACACACACATGCGCATGCACATTAAAGCTGTCGTTTTGGATGCATGTGATTTGTTTGATCGTCTCGTCGGTGTAAGATCACAAGTTCGATCCCCCGTGAGCCCGAATATTCCTCTGTTTAGGTGCCTTAATCCTACTATGACCCCTGACCTCGGGCCTCTCTCTCTCTCTCTCTGTGTGTGTGTGTGTGTGTGTGTGTGTGTGTGTGTGTGTGTGTGTGTGTGTGTGTGTGTGTGTGTGTGTGTGTGTGTGTGTGTGTGTGTGTGTGTGTGTGTGTGTGTGTGTGTGTGTGTGTGTGTGTGTGGAGAAGGGGGTGCCACACACACACACACACACACACACACACACACACACACACACACACACACACACACACACACACACACACAC